>NC_052358.1:12546752-12848724 GCF_009727055.1 Benincasa hispida
AGCTATGAATCTGGGAGTGTGTGAAGAAATCTGGTTGCAGAAGGTGTTATCTGATCTTCACGAGAGTAGTCCTGGGCCTATGAAGCTGTATTGTGATAATAAGGCTGCCATCAGTATTGCAAATAATCCCGTACAACATGATAGAACCAAACATGTTGAAATTGATAGGCACTTTATTAAAGAAAAGTTAGACCGCGGAGCTATTTGTATTCCCTATGTACCTTCAGTCCAACAGATTGCTGATGTTTTTACGAAAGGGTTATCGAGACAGACGTTTAAAGCTTGTATTAGCAAGTTGGGCCTTGCCGATATCTATGCCACAACTTGAGGAGGAGTGTTGAAATATGTTAAATTAGCCCTAAGGGCATTTTTGTCTTTTTACTATATTTGCTAAATTAGGGTTTCACATTATTCTATTTATATCTAGGGTTGGGTCTATTGTAAACAAGATATAAAAAATAATAAGTTCTTTTCTACCGTGGTTTTTCTTCCCTGAATTAGAGTTTTCTACGTAAACTCCTTGTGTTATCTTCTTTCTCTATTTCAATACAGCTTCTAGCAACAACACTTTGCTTCTTACTTCTCCAAGTAAGTAGGTTACCCCACACAAAAGTACAATATCCAGAAATAGATTTTTTGTCAATAACTGATCCTGCCCAATCAGAGTTAGTATAAGCCTCAATGCATTTCTTGTCAGTTTTCCTAAACATCAGACCTTTACCCATAGAGCTTTTCAGATATCTGAATCCGATTCATCACTTCCATATGTTCTTCGTAGAGTGCCTACATAAACTGACTAACAACATTGACAACATAGGAAATATCTGGTCTGGTGTGAGATAAGTAAATCAACTTTCCCACTAGATGCTGATACCTCTCTTTATCAATAGGAACTTTGTCAGCAGGATCTCCCAGTTTCGCATTGAATTCAATAGGAGTGCCAGCAGGTCTACATCCAGTCATACCTGTTTCTTTTAACAGGTCAAAAGTGTATTTCCGTTGTGAAACAGAGATCCCTTCCCTTGATCTTGCCACCTTCATTCCAAGGAAATACTTTAGATTCCCTAGATCTTTGATCTCAAACTTGTCAACCATTTTCTTTTTTAGTCTTGTGATCTCAGCAGTATCATCTCCTGACAAGACAATATCATCTATATACACAATTAGAACAACAATTTTCCTAGATACTGACATTTTTGTAAACAACGTGTGATCAGAGTGTCCCCGAGTGAAACCTTGAGACTTAACAAAGGTAGTAAATATGTCGAACCACACTCTTGGGGATTGTTTCAAACCATACAAAGACTTCCTGAGTTTACAAATCTGATGATCAAATTGAGCTTCAAAACCTGGGGGGCGGCTCATATAAACCTCTTATTCTAATTCACTATTCAGAAATGCATTTTTTACATCAAGTTGATGGAGAGGCCAGTCTTTATTAATTGCAACAGAAAGAAAAACCCGAACCGTGTTTTTCGCTACAGGGGAGAAAGTCTCAGAATAATCTATTCCATAAGTTTGAGTAAACTCTTTTACTACAAATCTGACCTTGTACCTGTCTAGAGTTTCATCTGATTTATACTTCAGAGTGAACACTCACTTGCACCCAACTATTTTATGCCCTTCAGGAAAAGCTACAAGGTCCCACGTATTATTTTTTTCAAAAGCTCTCATTTCTTCCATGACGGCAGTCTTCCACTCAGGAATTTCCATAGCCACATGTATGTTTTTCGGTATTGTTGTTGTATCAAGCCTGGCAGTGAACGCCCTGAACTTAGAAGATAGATTACTATAAGACAGAAAGCTATGCATGGGTACTTGGTGCAAGACCTGATGCCTTTTCTCAATGCAATGGGCATGTCAAGAGATATCATAATCCCCTGGTTTGTCTGAATCCTCATCCGTAATGGAATTTTGAATACATTTTTCAGCCCGAGGAAGAGTCTCACCCTCTTGTGTTTCTGTCGAAGTCTCATCACTGCTTGCAACCTTGTTATTCTCTAGAAGTAACATATCAGTCCTGTCATTTTCAGCCAAATCTATAATATCATCCTCAACACACAAGTTAGTATTATCAGGGCTAGTAGTACCTTGAGCTTGTGTTGTTTCAAATTTATGGACCGGAGCCGGCAGAGCAGTAGAGGACACCATTTCCTCTCTGAGATTCTTCTTGTAGTAAGTTATCCAAAGGACTTGTTTAATGGGTAGAACGGTGTCATGGGCACTCAGGATGGGTTCAGGAAGAAGTTCAGAAAGGTCAGTAGGAACTGAAGATGTGAACCAGTTAGTCTCTTCACTAGTACTCACTCCCTGAAGATGACTAACGGGGAAGTAAGGTTTATCCTCAAGGAACGTTACGGGAAGGGTGGAAGCATTTATAACCTCATTGGTGAAGGGGATACCCCACGAAGACACATTTCTGAGCATGAGGGGTAAATTTAGTTTGGTTAGGGTCATGACTATGAACAAAGGCAGTGCACCCAAAAACTCGAAGAAGGACATCAGGAATAAGTCGCGTGGTAGTATATGATTCTTTGAGGCATTAAAGAGGAGTTTGGAGTTGGAGGACACGAAAAGACATTCGATTAATAAGATGAGCTGCAGTCATGGAATACTGGACACCTCCACAAGGACAATTTGTTAAAGTATAAAGTGACATCCATCGCCTATTTGCACTTGTGAGCCTGTTTACGTAGTAAGGTAGCTTGCTCCTAAAAGCAGGAACGAGACAACCCCGGGGAACCTACACCTCTTTGGGCCTATTGATCAAACTTCCGAAAGAACTTCTGCTCCTCCTCCGAATAGGGAAAGATACCCTATAAATCATCGTTGGTCCTTTTACACACAATAGATGAGACGCATTCTTCCTCTTAGAATATAATTATTGAACTGTATCCCAGATATCTCGAGTAGTCACAACATACAACAACGGTTTCCTTATTTGAGATTCCATATCATTAATCAGCAGTGATCAAAGCGAGGAGTCTTCTCCTATTCAAATGCGCTCTTGAGGATCCCCTGGCTTAGGTCTTCGTATCTCACCAGTTAGATACCCAAACTTGTGACGCCCCTCAAGAGCCATTTTAATGGACTGAGACTAGGAGAAATGATTCTGACCATTTAACTTTTCTCCTGCAATTAACCCTGAGGAATTTCCCATACATTCAGACAAATAGTTTGTAGTAGTTAAAGCAGAGGAAAAAGTTATCGGATTCTCTGGATACATTGGTAAACCGGAAGGAATGTCAGAATTCACTGTACTGGAATTTAAGTTTGTGGAAGAACCTAGGGCTGCCCCAAGTGCAACAATTTGTTGCTGAAAACTTGCCTGAAGATTAGCCAACTGTTGTTGAACCATTAACGGAGATAAACCAATTGAACCTTGATGTTCATAACTAGGCGGTGCATGATGAGAAAGGCCTGACAGTTGCAGGTAGGTTGCTTGCCGCTGGAAGGGAAAGGAACTAGGGATTCTCAGCGGCTGCAAGGGGCTTGTTACCCCGGCGGGGGATTTACCTCTGTGGTAGGCATGCGACTCACCAATCTCGGCTTCAAGGTGTATGTTTCGGCTACCGGCAGCAAGGTTGGAGGGATAGACAATGGTGGCACTCGGTAACAAGGGAGGAACACCGGTGGCATTTTGAAAAAGGGTGGCAGTGCTAAGGTTTCCATCAAAGGTTGTTGTAGTGCTAGAGTTGGATGGATATGCAAGGGCTGATGATACTGATCAACGATGACTTGGACAGCAGTAGTAGCGACGGCGACAGTGGTCGGAGGCCTCATCGGCAACTGTGGCAAAAGCGGGACTGGTGCAGAGCTAAGGTTATCTTGCACCAGTTTTTTTTGTCGATGGTAGCTAGGGTTACGTCACCACGCTTTGATACCATGTTAAAAGATAGAAAATAGAGAACACTAAGTTTATATGGAAAACCCTAGAACAGGGAGAAAAAAACCACGATAGAGAGTTTTTATTATTTTAACATAAAATGAAAGTTACAAGAGAAGCCATATTTATAGGCTCTAGCAAGCCCTGATACAAAAAAATGAAATAAACCCAGGGTAACGTAAAATACTCAAATACCCTTGGGGTTATAAACTATCAACAAAGCCTCTTATTTGTGATGGTATACTTTGATCAAAAGGCCAAAGGTTCAAATCCTAAACTTCTGTGTTGTTGAACTCAATTATAGGAAGTAATTTTCAAAACAAACAGGAACATTTTTCTCATTTTATTTTATATTATTTTTCTATATTTTAAATGTTCTAGGTTGGCTTGCTCGACCATTCTCACGGGACAATTGTCTCACCTTATCATATTTGGTTACCAAGATAACTCGTAGAATATTAAATTCAAGTAGGTAACAACATGATTTGAACGCATTTCTTGTAACTTTTTACTATTTACATTGGTTTTTGATGGTCAATAGACCAAGGGGTCAACTCATGACGCTTGATGCTTGACGATACCAAAGTTAGCCCCTTACATTAAACCCAAACCAGACATGAAAGGACCATTATTGGCATTAAGTAAAAATATCAGCACATCAAATTACTGACCGTCATCTAATCTCTTCCATCTTTTACATTGGGATTCAAACTAAACGATTGGAAAATTCTCCTATGAGATGCCATTGGGGCCTGAAATGTCAGCATTTCAGATACTCTTAGCCCTTGGAGATATCATATTTAGCTGTCACAACATTTGGTCAGAAAATTACCCTTACCTACACAACAAATATGAATGTCTTGGTTCAAAGACTCCTAACGATAAGATCACAGTCTCACAGAATATTTTGTTTTCTTTCGTGGAATGGTGTGATATTTTAACTGAGAATACCAGATAGATTTATCAATTAGGCCATGACCATAAATTAGAAACCATGCGTTGAAATCTGCCGCTATTTAATACCCCATCTATCACGCATCCAACCTCATTGAAATTATTTTACTGAGATGAAGTATAAAAAAAAAAAGTGTAACCATTCACTAGATGCATGAATGAATAACATTACTACGTCAGCAGCATACCTTTTCCTTCTTGTCCAAGTACATTTTCTTCAGGAACAAAGCAATTTTCAAAGACAAGCTCACATCTGCACAAACCATTGCCAACATGAGTGGAAGAGGACAGAAGACTGTGCGCTTATTTTAGAAACTTGAAATTCCAAGCACAGTAGACTCACGTATCACTCCCTCGCATGCCAAGTTTGTCTAATTTCTGGGCAGTGCTGAATCTGGGAAACATAGAAACAACCAATATAAGAATCAAGGATAAGGAACGTTGGAAGTTTCTAAATGAACTTGAATCAGGAGCTTCGGGTTATTTTAAGATTACATTTACAATTATATGGTATAGTTCTACCCTAGTGCATGCTAGAGGAACAGAACAGAAAATTCTGTTACTTGCAAATTCAACATATCATGAACCAGATCAACAGATCTTTAAGTACCCGGGCATTCCTTTCTCAATGATAAATGCTGTAATTCCCTTTGAGCCAGCATTTGCATCCGTTTTTGCATAAACAACCTGTTTCAATTGGGTAAATCCGCTCAGAGTTAATGAAATATGCAAGAATAAAATTCAACCATGAATTGTTCAACCTACATGCTTTTAAGATTTTGAGGTGAAACACAAACTGCTAAATTTAACCTGGGACTATAAAATGTTACTTGTGGGAAATAAGGGACTTAGTTGATTGTTTATAGTCCTGGGGTATTATAGTTATTTACTTTACCGTATTTTTCTTTCATTTTTTGTATTTAGGCTTTTTGTAGCCTATAAATAAGAATCCTCTTGTATCTTCACATTATGTAAAAATTAATACAACAGAGACTATATTATGGCTTTTTCTCTCTGTTCTAGGGTTTTCCACGTAAACCTTGTGTCTCCTCTCTCTCTTTTCTCTTTTAACATGGTATCAGAGTGTGGTGACGAAATCCTAGCCACCATTGGCAAACACCAACTGGTGCAAGATAACCTTAGTGTTGCACCAACACCGCTTCCGCCACAGCCGCTGATGGAGCCTCCGATTGCCGCCGCCACTGCCGTTCAGACCGCCGTTGACTAGTATCTTCGATCGCTGCAAAGACTTCCTCAACAGCAGCCGATCGAGAACCCTAGCGCCGCTAGCTTTACTCCTAGTGCCGCCGCCACTGCTTCTGGTCCTGCCAGTGCTGCCTTTGGTCCCGCTGCCGCTAGCCATTTCACCCAGCCACTGGAATCTGAAGTCGGTGCTACTGGATCTTCCACGCATCACTGAGGTAAGTCCATAATCGGAAGTGATGTGCCGCCAGCCGCCTATAACAGCTTGCTACCGCCTGGGCTCCTCCATCTGTCGCCGCTGAGCTATGAACATCATGAGTCCATGGGTCTTTCTCCGAAAATGGTTCGATAACAGTTAGCTGATTTTCAGACGAATTTTCAACAACAAATTCCCGCTCTTGGGGCAGCCCTAGGTGCTTCCACAAGCACAAACTTAAATTCAAGTGTATTGAATTCAGACGCTCCTTCCGGTTTACCGATATATCCAGAGAATTCGGTAACCTCTTTCCCTGTTTTAACTACTGCAAATTATTTGTCTGGTTCAATGGGAAATTCCATAGGCTTAATTGGCCAGAATTTTTCCTCCTGGTCTCAGCCTATTAAAATGGCCCTTGAAGGGCGTCACAAATTCGGTTGTTTGACCAGCGAGATACCCAGACATAGACCAGGGGATCCTCGAAAGTGCATTTGGAAAGGAGAGGACTCCTTGCTACGATCACTACTTGTTGAAAGATAGAAGAAGGTGACACGAGATTTACGTAGAAAACCCTGGAACAGAGAAAAAAAAATCACGATAGAAGAGTTCTTTTATTATAATTCAACTTACACCATACATACCAGACCCAAGATATAAATAGGCTATGGAAAAACCTAATACAGAAAAAGGAAAAAATAAGGCAAAATAAAATGACTAAAAAACCCTTAGGGCTAAAACATAACACAACCCCTTTTTCAACACTCCCCCTCAAGTTGAGGTGTAGATGTCAATTAGACCCAACTTGCTAATACTGCCACTGTCCAGTTTTTCTTTGATGAAGTGTCTATCAATCTCCACATGTTTTGTTCTACCATGTTGCACAGGGTTGTTGGCTATACTTATAGCTGCCCTGTTATCACAATAGAGTTTCATAGGAGTATCACTATCTTGATGAAGATCAGACAAAACTTTCTTTAACCATATCTCTTCACATATTCCCAGACTCATAGCTCTGTATTTAGCTTCAGCACTGCTTCTAGCAACCACACCTTGCGTCTTACTTCTCCAAGTAACAAGATTACCCCCACACAAAAGTACAGTACCTTGTAGTCGATTTCCTATCTTTAACAGATCTTGTCCAATTATCTCAATACATCTCCTGTTGGATTTCCTGAACATTAGGCCTTTACCTAGAGTAGTTTTCAAATATCTCATAATCCGATTTACAGCCTCCATACGTTTCTCGTAAGGTGCCTGCATAAACTGACTAACTACACTAACAACATAGGATATATCCGATCTAATATGAGATAAGTAGATCAATTTCCCACTAGACGTTGGTATCTCTCTTTTGAATCTCCCAGCTTAGCATTGAATTCAACAGGGGTATTAACGAATTTACATACAGTCATCCCTGTCTCCTTCAACAAATCGAGTGTGTATTTCCGTCGAGAAACAAAAATCCCCTCTCTTGATCTCGCCACCTCCATTCCAAGGAAGTATCTTAAACTCCCAAGATCCTTAATCTTAAATTCACCAGCCATTTTCTTTTTCAGCCTGGTAATCTCAACAGCCATCATCACCTGACAGAACAATACCATCTATGTATACAATTAGAACAACTATTTTCCCCGATACTGACTTCTTTATGAACAAGGTGTGATCAAAGTGCCCCTGAGTAAAACTTTGGGACTTAACAAAATTGGTGAACCTATCAAACCAAGCTCTTGGAGACTGTTTCAAACCATACAGGGACTTTTTGAGTTTACAAATCTGACGGTCAAATTGAGCTTCAAAACTAGGACGTGGACTCATATAGACCTCTTCCTCTAATTTACCATTCATGAACGCATTTTTCACATCAAGTTGGTGGAGTGGCCAGTCTTTGTTAACTGCTACTGAAAGGATTCGTACTGTGTTCAACTTCATTATAGGTGAGAAAGTTTTTGAGTAGTCAATTCCATAAGTTTGAGTAAACCCTTTAGCAACCAATTTGGCCTTGTATCTATCAAGGGTCCCATCAGACTTATACTTTACAGTGAACACCCATTTGCACCCAACTGTTTTATGCCCTTTAGGGAGAGAGCTACACGATCCCACGTATTATTCTTTTCAAGAGCTTTCATCTCTTCCATGACCGCAGCTTTCCATATGGGAACTTCTATGGCCATATGCACATTAGCAGATATTGTTACTATATCCAGGTTAGTAGTAAATGCCCCAAACTCAGAAGACAAATTACTGTAAGATAGGAAACTATGCATGGAATATTTAATACATGACCTAGACCCCTTTCGCAAAGCAATGGGTATATCAAGAGAGGCATCATAACCTCCTATTTTGCCTGACCCCTCATCAATAAGAGGATGGTGGTCACACTTAATAACCTGCAGCACACCCTGACCTTCCTGTGTTTCTTCTGATGACTCATCACTACCTGCAACTTTGTCATTTTCTGGAGCTATCACATCAGTTTTGTCAATGTCAATCACATTACAACCATCATCCTCAACACACACATCAGTATTATCAGAAACAAAAGTACCTTGAGCTTGAGCTGGTGCCGGTTCCGATTCATGGACCGTAGCCGATGGAGCGATAGGAGGCACTATTTCCTTTCTAAGATTCTTCTTGTAGTATGTTATCCATGGAACCTATTTAGTAGGAAGGACGATGTCATTTGTACCCAGGATAGGGTCGGGAAAAAAGTCTGTAGGAACCGAATGTGTGGACCAGTTAGTCTCTCCACTAGTATTCTCCTTCTGAAGAGGACTAACAGGGAAGAGAGGTTTATCTTCAAGGAACGTTACATCTATAGAAGCGAAGTACTTCCATGAAGAAGGATGGAAACACTTATAACCTCACTGGTGAAGAGGATACCCGACAAAAACACACTTTTGAGCACGAGGGGCAAATTTAGTTCGGTGAGGGTCATGACTATGGACAAAAGCAGTGCAACCAAACACCCAAAGAGGAACATTAGAAATAAGACGCGTGGTTAGGTAAGACTTTTTGAAACATTCAAGAGGTGTTTGGAATTTGAGGACACGAGAGGGCATCCAATTAATAAGATGGGTTGCAGTAAGAACGACATCTCCCCATAAATAAGAGGGAAAAGAAGCAGAAAGCATGAGGGACCGAGCAACCTCAATGACGTGACGATTTTTTTGTTCAGCCACCCCATTTTTTTGAGGTGTATAAGCATAAGAACTTTGATGAACAACAATACCTTTCAAAGCCAAGAAATCATGAAGGGTGTTTGATGTAGGGATATTAAGGGTATTTTAGGCATTTCTTGTAAAAAGGGTATTTTGGATATTTCTTGTAAAATGACAGATTGTACTCTCTTTTTAAATACAGTTTTAATTTTAGAATAGCTATAACAAAACTCTTTTCCTTTGGGTCTGTTTAAAGGAGGTTAGGTTAGTTAGTTAATTAAGTGTGTACAAGCCCGTTCTCTTTAGGCCTATTTAAAGGGAACTTATCACTCATTTTAATCAATGAATAAAAACTTCAAGTCCAAGATTCTTCCAAGATTTCTCCAAGACTCTTTAGTCTTCACCATTTGGTATCGGAGCGACCTCGTGAAGGGACCTCATGACGAGTAAAGGGCTTGGTAAACTTCCCACCTTCTCCCCCTCTCTTCTAACGATGCAGAAGCATCTTTTTCCACTTCTCCTTAAACCACCAACCGAAGATTAGGCAATCTAGAAACTACCTTCAACGGCATCATGGATCATATGAGTGCTATGCAAAGTTCTATGGCGGGTTTGCAACAAGCAATCAAAAAACTGATTTTGGACGTGGGAAGAATGGTTGAAAATCAACCAAGAACTCATCAAGAAGCACCGGCTAGACTCCAAGCTGGTGAAAACAATCAAGATCAGCTGCAAAAAGTTCAACAAAGGCCTAAAAACCAGCATCAATTACTTCAAAGAAACCAAGATTTGCCTAGGAGGGTCCAAGAAATTCCTCCAAGAATTCAAGAACCAGCCAGAATACATCAAAGATTTGAAGATAGAGGAGTGCGGCTGCCAAATCCTGTTCATAATCATCAACATCTGCCGGTTTACCCGCCTTCTAGACTCGTGCCACCAAATTTGTTGGGGTTGGATTCTGATTCATCCGAGGATGAAGACTCAGCTAGTCCCCAACCACATTACCGAGCAAGAATGATGCATCCACCTCATGGGAATAACCCACTTTTTCAACAACAAATTCCTTTCGCACAAGCATAGAGGTGTGGAAATCAAGATTATTATCAAGATTGACATGGACAACCAAATTAGAGGCAAGAAAATGACTTTAAAATGAAGATCGATATACCCACATATAATGGCAAGATGAGTATTGAAATCTATTTGGATTGGATGAAAAGCGTGGAAAATTTCTTTGATTATATGGGAACGCTGGAACACAAGAAGGTAAAACTTGTTTCTTTGAAACTTAAGAGTGGTGCATCGGCATGGTGGGATCAAATTCAGGGCAATCGACATTTGTATGGTAAAAGACCTATCACTAGTTGGCCAAAAATGTTGAAATTAATGAAAAAACGATTCTGCCAGCTAATCATGAGAGACTCCTTTACAACCAATTTCACCATTGCAAGCAAGGAACTCGTACAATTGAAAACTATATGGAAGAATTTCATCGCCTAAGTGCTAGGAACATTTGGCCAAAAGTGATGGCCAACAAGTAGCTCGGTTTGTCGATGGCTTGAGACAAGACATAAAGGAAAAATTACATTTACAACCCCTATCTTCTCTGGCAGAAGCAGTATTCGTGGCATCTACAATCGAGGAAGATGAAGCATTAAAACAGAAACGATGGGCTAGCTGAAGGAGCAATTGGGATAGAAATTCAACAACCACGAGAAAATCCATGGTAGAAACTTCAAAAGGGCAATCCAGTGAAGTACCTACCAAAAACAAGGGGAAAGAAGCTAAATCTAAGGGAAGTCCTACTTTTTCTTCTCGAAATAATAATAATCCTTATAATAGACCTAATCTTGGCAAATGCTTTAGGTGTGGTCAAAGGGGACACTTTTCTAACGATTGTCCCCAAAGGAAGAACCTCACAATTCAAGAAAAACATGAGGATGAAGAAGATGAGGACTACTATGAGGAAGATATCAATGTGGCCACCCGGATGAGGGAGACATTCTTTCTCGTGTAATCCAAAAGGTCCTCTTGACTCCGGTGACCGAAACAAATCCTCAAAGGCACGCGTTGTTTAGAACCCGTTATACCATCAACGGGAAGGTATGCAACATTATCATTGATAGTGGTAGTTCGGAAAATATGGTGTCTAAGAAATTTGTACACCACTTTAAGCTAAAAGTTGACCCCATCCAAGCCCCTATAAGATAAGATGGATTAAAAAGGGGGGAGAGGTTATTGTTAATGAACTTTGTATAGTTCCATTGTCAATTGGAACACATTACAAAGATCAAATCATATGCGATGTCATAGACATGGACGCTTATCATATTCTACTAGGAAGACCTTAGCAATACGATAATGATACCAAACATAATGGTAATGCCAACATATATGAGTTTGAATGGATGGGTAAAAGGGTGATCCTTGTACCTATTGATTTGAAAACTCCTATGAGCAAACATACCATCAAGGAGAAGCCCAAGGCAAACTTATTTTCTATCATGCCTTATAAACAAGCTTGGGCAAATGCAAACACATTCAAACTAGCTTTATTTGTCCATGACAAACCCCAGGCCTTATTACCAACACCTATGGAAAGCAAATTGCATAACCTTTTAGACAAGTTTCCCTCCATGTCTAAGGTCACAAGTGGCCTACCTCCACTCCGGGACATCCAACCTAACATAGATTTCATCCTCGGATCTTCTTTACCCCACTTGCCCCACTATCGAATGAGCCCTAGTGAGTATCAAGCCCTCCAAGCCATTATCCAAGATCTTTTACATAAGAAACATATTCAATCTAGCCTCAACCCTTGTGCTGTCCTAGCTCTTTTAGCTCCTAAAAAAGATAGTAGTTGGCGCTTATGCATAGATAGTCGTGCGGTCAATAAGATAACAATCAAATATAGATTTCCAATCCTAAGAATTTCGGACCTACTTGACCAATTAGCCGGTGCAAAGGTATTTTCCAAGGTGGATCTACATAGTGGATACCACCAAATAAGAATTAGATCGGGGGATGAGTGGAAAACCGCATTCAAAACTAACCAGGGACTATTTGAGTGGCTTGTAATGCCCTTTGGGCTGTCAAATGCACCTACACAGACTTATGAACCAAATATTTTTACTTGCATCAACAAATTTGTGGTCAGTTACTTTGATGACATCCTAATTTATAGCAAGACTGTCAATGACCACCTTACACACCTCCAGGAAGTATTCTCTATCCTTGAATTTAATGCTCTATACATCAATCCTAAGAAATGTGTCTTCTTATGCAGCAACATCAAATTTCTTGGCTTCATTATCGGACAAGAAGGTGTCCAAGCGGATCCTCAAAAAATTGCAACCATCAAAGAATGGCCAATACCTATATCGGTCAAAGAGGTGCAATCTTTCCTTGGTTTAGCACCATTTTACCGCAAATTTACTAAAAATTTTAGCTCCATAGCTGCCCCTTTAACTCATTGCCTAAAGAAAAGTAAATTTGCATGGTTTAAAGAGACTACGTATAGTTTTAATGCTTTAAAAGACAAATTAGCTAACCCACCGGTTTTAGCTCCCCCACATTTTAGTAAAGTATTTGAAGTAGCTGTAGATGCAAGTTCTATTGGCATAGGGGCTGTCCTCTCACAAGAATCCCATCATTTAGCGTCTTTTAGTGAAAAGTTAAGCGAGGCTAGACAAAAGTGGTCCACCTATGAATAAGAACTTTATGCATTGGTCGGAGCCCTCCATCAATAGGAACATTATCTTATAAGCAAGGAATTTATTTTAATAATTGATCATTATTCCGTAAAATTCCTTCATTCTCAGGAAAAACATAAACCGAATGCATGCTAGATGGATTTCTTTTATTGATATCTACGCCCCAACTTGAGGGGGAGTGTTGGAAATAAGGGATTTAGTTGATTGTTTATAGTCCCAAGGGTATTATAGTTATTTACTTTACCCTATTTTCTTTCTTTTTTTTTTTTTTTTTTTTTTTTCCTTTTTTTCTGTATTAAGGCTTGTTGGAGCCTATAAATAAGAATCCTCTTGTATCTCTCACATTATGTAAAAATTAATAAAACGGAGGTTCTACGCCCCAACTTGAGGGGGAGTGTTGGAAATAAGGGATTTAGTTGATTGTTTATAGTCCCAAGGGTATTATAGTTATTTACTTTACCCTAATTTTCTTTCCTTTTCTGTATTTAGGCTTGTTGGAGCCTATAAATAAGAATCCTCTTGTATCTCTCACATTATGTAAAAATTAATAAAACGGAGGTTCTATCGTGGTTCTCCCTATTCTAGGGTTTCAACGTAAATCTTGTGTCTCCTCTTTCTAACATTACTCCCTCAACGTGTTTGTTCCCTCCCACATTACAAGAAAAGACATACACATAAAAAAAATAAAAAATAAACCACGGCATGACCTACCATGAATGCTGAAATTCTACAAATATATTGGCATGGAGAAGAATGTGTCAAGCAATTCTTCGTTTTTCTGAATTTATTTATTTAAATGACCCTTAGTTTGTGCTTTACCGTTTATATCAGCTTTCACCAGGGTAATTCTAGAGAAAGGTCCCCATTTCATTGAAATTATAGGTGGTTCATACTGACGTACTATAACAACGAAAGATTAAGTTTAAGACGCTATTTTGAACAGGTAAGGTTTCCATATAAGCCAAATACATTGAATAGAAGTATAACATGAAAGTGCACAAGTTCAAGGTTGTTCACGATAGACCCCTAAATTCAGAAAAAGAAAAGTTATCACCAAATAGCTAAAAAAAAGAAAAAGTTGAGGTAATTTTGCTGACATATCACATCCAACATAACTAACTATTTCATTGTTTCTAAAGTTTTTCTTTGAAGTTTTGTCTTCATTAATTCGATAGCTATAAATGAATCAAATATACATTAGCCGGGATTAGAGATGATTTCTTTTAACACAGTTCGAAAATTTGCAACAAAAAAATACCAATGTTTGAGCGGTAGGACCATTAGTACACCACATCTTGTTTCCATTAATGACATATCCACCATCCACCTGGTCAGCTTTGCATTTCATGCTCACGACATCCGAGCCAGCTGAAAGTAGGAAGTGCATTATTCAAGGATAAAAATATTCTTAGTACTTACAAAGATCTCCTTTTATATGCATACATGAAAAACAAAAGTTCACTGAAGTTACCATTTGGTTCACTCATTGCAAGAGCTCCCACATGGTCCCCTTTAATAAGCTTATTAACAAAGATATCGTCAAGTTAGTAGCCAAAAAGAAGTACTTTAATAGAAAAGAAAGGAGTAATGAGAAGGAAATAGAGAATAAGAATGCATGAAAGACAAATTTTATTCTTCAGAAAAAAATAAATCGTTAAGGAATGAAGTAATCATTATAACATGAACATTATTAAGGGAAGCGGGAACAAAGAGTGTATGCAGAAATGCATAAAACCTTGGGCAAGTACTTCTCTTTCTGAGCTGGGTTTCCATTCCTGACCTGAAAAAGAAGAAAAAAAAAATACATGATTAAGATAACACGTCGTCCGTACTGTCTAAGAGAATATATAATCATAATATGACATCACTAACAAAATGTGTAATCATGCTTCACTTTACCAGCTGATTGATGCACAGGTTTGAATGTGCACCAAATGAAAGGGCAACAGACCCGGAAGCGCGACTTATTTCTTCCATTGCCATACAGTGATATAAGTAACCAAGACCAAGTCCTCCATATTCCTCTATAAGACAACCAATAGTTTAGTTTTGAAATATCTTCAAAGAATGAGAGACACGATGCACTAGCAAAATATATATAATCATCTCAATGTCCATCTAAATCAGGATACAATATACAGTAAGAGCGCGATTCAATAGAATTTTATGGAGAAAAAGTAGAAGTAGAAAAATGAATATTCATTGATAAAGAGAATATGAACATAATTTTTAAGGCATTGAACCGCTCCAAATAACGGGGAGTGAGGGAAGCATCGAAAAAAGGTTTCTAAACCTCTACCTGGTGCAGTAATTCCATGGAGATTGAAGTCCCCCATGAGCTTCCATAAGTTAACATCCTACAATATGGTACATTTTAGTCAAATCATAAAGTAACCCATTAAATACATACATGGTATGGGGAGAAGAGAAGGACTTCCAACTGACCTGAGGAAAAGAGTTTGTTTGATCAATTTTTGCAGCATGGGGAGCAATGTTATCTTGAGCAAATTGTTTAACACTTTCTTTGAACTGCAATTAATCAATCACTTCTTTAAAAAAAAAAAAACAAAAAAAAAAAACAAAAACCCGTACCATTCTATAGAAACCAACTGGGTTGAATTCATTTTAACGAAAACTGATCTAAAACAGACCGAGCATCCACAAACAAAACTAACAATTCTCAATTCGAGCTTCTTGGTCATAAATTTGCATCATAAACTAACTAATCACAGCTAAAATGAAGATTCTCCAAACCAAGTTAACCAATAAAAATCCAAAATAGAAAGCCATCGATAACGAAATCAACAAGTCCCATTCATTCATCGTCATTAGCAAACAATAAAACGAGACCTGTAGTTGAGTATCATCAAAAAGCAGAGCAGAAGAGAAAGAAGCAGAATGTCCCTGTCTCCTTAAAATCGAAGCACAAGCAGTCCTCGCAGCAAAGAGCTTCTGCATCTTGTTTACAAAGAAATTGGCTCCAACAAGAACAAAGAAAAGAGAGATGGGGAACAATTCGAAAGATAAATTTATAACATGCCGTTTATATAAATAGTGGAACTACAGAGGGAGTTACGTAAATAAGCCGGAAGTTATTAACGATTTGTTTTGTAATAGGGGATTACGTGGCGATCATCGGTGAAAGGGAAAGCAACTTCGCGATTATCCAACTAGGTAACGAGAAGCATTCCGAGCTCAGCTAGTAACGACCACAGGATACGTAAACCCACTTTCGATAGGATTAAATATGAGTCAGCATCATCTAATCACTCTTTTTTTATAATTTTCTTTGTATTGATAAAATAGTTTTCTTTTTATTTTAACTTATTTTTTTATTAAAAAAATGCTTCACTTCATTATTCGTATCTATCAAGTATCAATTTTGTGAACTAAAAAAAACTAAAAAAGTATTAATTTTGTTTTAGAAAGAATTTTATAAGAAATTACGTATAATATTTCAAAGACATTCTGCAGGAAAGAAATATTATTAAAGTGAAGGGAAGTGAAATAATAAGATTGAGTTAGCGACTTAATGAGTATGTTTAAAACTACATGGTGTTCTTTCACGGTGTTGTCTTTGTATAATAAAGATTTGTTATAATTTTAAACGGTTTTAGAATATCAATAATTTATTTTACGGATATAAAATATATATTTTCAATTAAGAGGTTAGACGTTTGTACCTTTATCATACATATGGTTGAACTAAAAAATTGTTTAAATTCTCAAGCTATCATGATTATTTTAAAAAATTAAAGGTTAAATTTCAAATTTAGTCATTGAACTTTCAGATTTGTGTAAGTTGTCTTTAAACTCTTAAAAGTAATTTATAAATTTCTAAACTTTCAATTTCTTGTCTAATAGGTATTTGAACTTTCAATTTTGTTTCTAATAGGCCTTTAACGAAATGAGCTTTTTTAGTTATTAAATTGATTTCTACTTAATAGAGTTAATAAATTATTAATTCTGTATTTAGTAAATTCGTAAATTTATCCTTTGCAAAAAAAAAAAATCGTAAATTTAAAAATATTGAAGGTTTATTTTTAAATATAGAAAAATGGACCAAGATATTTACAAATTATAGCAAAAGTTCCAACCCAAAAAAGCAAGTGAAATACCAAAAAAGCTAGGCCCACAAGCAAAAAACTTGTGAAATCCACACTGGTGACCCAACCCGAATCACGCAACCTGTCTCGATCCACGATTAATTGCTCCACGCGCACGATTTTTCCACATTTTCCCTCTAACAATTAGCTAACAGTTCATATTCTTCTTCTTCTTCTTCCACCACCTACCACTGCTTCAAGTAGGCAGGCATAGGTAGCTGGCAGCAGTGCTCATCGATCTTTTTCCACCGTTGTTGATCGATCTTCTTCTTTTTCTTCCACCGCCGCTATTTTTCTACTCGTTGCTTCTTGCTCCTCTTCTTGGCCTTCTTCGTAATCCTTCTTCCGCAACTGCTTTTTGAAGGAACTCATATGAGGAGAACTTGAGCGGAAGCAGATCGTCCAAATTCCATTGATTATCAAATACTTAATTTACAGCAAACATATAAATAGATATGCATTTACATTAAACTACAACATGCCTTTTCAAGAAAATGGTTCAAGATACATTACCTTTGAAAAACATTTTTCTTCGTGTATCCCTCGAACAATCACGAACTCAACAACTTCCTGAAGACATTATTCAGAATTTTCGAGTCTTGGTATTCTCGGGGTGAGAACCCAAGAGTGATAGGCTCTGACTATTTTGGTTAGGAGAGATAAGATTTGGTGAAGGAAGTAGATTGAGGATTCTCTCAAGAACACAGGATCACATAACAATTCTGTAAAGACTCTCAATCGTTTAGCAAAATCAAAATCGTAGGGGAAGAAAAGAAAAACTACTTTTCTTTTATTCCTCTTACCATAAAGTTAATAACCACCCACTAAGGTGGTTGGAGAGAAAAGGTTGGGAAGTTATCATTCAAATAATAATAAAATAATATAAATAAATATGATAACTAACTTATCATATCATATTTATATTAAATTATATGTTATATCAAATATAATATATAACCTATAATTGATATTGTATCACATGCAATATAAACTATAGTTTTTTTTTCTCTCTATTTATGGCATTTAATATAAAATATATTTATATTAAATTTAACAACTATGAATCACATCATAGAAAATATATTTGAATCTCATTCAAATATTTATTTCCTCCCATCAAACTACAATGTATCAAATACATTATGACAATTATATCATATATGATTAAAACAATTTAATTATATCATATATAATTAAATCTCTTTATTAATTTGAAGAATTCAAATTAACCCAAAAACTGATTCTCAACCAAATCTGTTTAAGCTACCAAGGGGACCTTATGGACCTATAGCTTGAAGTTCCAACGGTACATGAATCATTAATTAAACTTTTTAATTACATTATTCACCATCCGTTAACTGTTGGCACTCCACTAAAGACCGACAATTGCAATCTTCGCACTATAAATATATTTATGTGTCCATTGGATATAACCAATCAACAGTACGATGACCCTTCACAAATTGCTTGTAAGTACAGCTAAGCTAAATTATCGTTTTGTCCCTATAGTTACATCTAACTCCTTAAGTACCATTGATTCCTCTAATGAACTATAGATTATATTCCTACTATGACTAAACTCTTCTCAGGCCAAGAGAGGGTGTGGCGCCACATTGTTCAAGACCCGAAATCAACTCTTAAGGGAGCAATTTATCTACTTACCCTTGCTTTGGGGAATGAGTGAATTTCATCTTGTGTAGCTGTGTTCCCAGCTCCCCAAAATGGTAGGCTTATTGAGTCGGCAATCTGGCCACTCTCACCCATACAATTCAAAGAACCGTCCTCATAGACAGAAGTTCACAACCCACTTAAGATTCAGGTCATGTTACCTATGGTCATCCTGATGAAATGTAAGTTTCTATCATGAAAGATGTTATATAATGAGACTGTAGCACTTTACAACAATTGTAACACTTACAAAGCGGGTCATACTCGTAGTGTCACCAAGATAAGGTACCTAGCCTTATCCACCTACTACAGACCATTTAGGTTATCACTTAAACATGATCCACCTGCATGTCTCCACATACATGTTCAAGTTACAATAATAACTTTGGATGTTAGTTTATTGGTTTGTGGTTAATACAACTAAAATATTACATATTTTATAGACAAAGTGAATAAAATATCATATCTTTTATTAATCACATAAATAGTTTGTTCATACAATGTTTACAAACTATATGACCCTACGAGATTTAGGGTATCAACCCCAACAATCTCCCACTTGATCTAAAGCTAGTGGGGTGTATAATATAATAAAATTCAAGTACACAAACAATAAACTAGGGAATAACATGCCCAGGACAATATCTCTCACTTGTTCTAGTCCAACCGTAGTCTGTCCCATAGACCCATACTCTGCAGATGACCCTCGGACACTATAGTCGTGAAGGCCTTCGTAAGCGGATCAACAACATTATGCTCCGAAGCTATTTTCGTGACAATCACGTCCTCTTGATGCACAATCTCTCGGATGAGATGATACTTCCGCTCTATGCGCTTGTCGCATTTATGACTCCTAGGCTCTCGGGAATTAGCTACAACACCACTATTATCACAATAAAGTGTGATGGGCTTTGACATGTCTTGAACAACTTTCAGATCTGTCAAGAATTTCCTGAGTCAAACAGCTTCTTTAGCAGCTTCACAAGCCGCTACATACTCAGCCTCTATAGTGGAGTCAGCAATACACCCCTGCTTGGTGCTTCGCCATACTATTGTCCCTCCGTTAAGAATGAACACTGATCTTGATGTGGATTTTCTAGAATCCTTACCAATCTGAAAATCAAAGTTTGTGTATCCCGTAAGGATCAAATCCTTAGAACTATACACAAGCATATAGTCCCTCGTTCCCTATAGATACTTGAGAATGTTCTTAACGACTGTTCAGTGATCTAATCCTGGATTAGATTGATATCTACTGACTATCCCCACTGCATAGCAGATATCAGGTTTAGTATATAATATCGCATACATCAAACTACCCACGACAGATGCATAGAGGACCCGTTTCATATCCTCAACCTCTCGAGGTATCTTAGAACATTGTTCCTTAGACAAAGTAACTGCATGCCTGAAAGGAAATAAGCCCCTCTTGGAGTTCTGTATCGAATACTTGACAAGCATCTTATAAATATACGATGCCTGAGACAGTGTTAGCATTTTGCTCTTTCAATCTCGAAAGATTTGAATACCTATAACAACCTGAGTCTCTCCCAAATTTTTCATTTGGAATTGGGTCGCTAGCCAGTTCCTAACTGTAGTCAGTAAAACTACATCATTCTCAATGAGTAGAATATCATCTACATACAACACTAGAAAAACTATTGAATTGTCAATTATCTTCTTGTAGACACAAGGCTCATCGACGTTTTGATTAAAGTCATAAGATTTGATCGCATTATCAATCCTTATGTTCCAAGACCGAGATGCTTGTTTCAGTCCATAAATGGACCGATTAAGATTGCAAACCTTTTGCTCTTGACCTTGGATTATGAATCCCTCAAGCTGCACTATATAAATGGTCTCCTTAAGATTGCCATTCAGAAAGGCAGTCTTGGTATCCATTTTCCATATCTCATAGTCATTATATGAGGCAATGGATAGAAGGATCCGGATAGACTTAAACATGGCAATAGGTGAGAAAGTCTCCTCATAGTCGACTCTCTCTACCTAGGTATAACCCTTTGCCACCAGTCTAACCTTGAAGGTTTGCACCTTCCCATCAGCACCTCGTTTTCTCTTGTAGATCCATTTGCATCCTATAGGTTTAACTCCATCAGGTTGATCTAGAAAATCCCATACTAAATTGAAGTATATAGACTCTATTTCGAGATCCATGGCTTTGATTCATTCATCTCTGTCAACATCCTCCATTGCTTTCTTGTAATACAATGGATTCTCAACTTCGCCATCAGCTACCATAGCTAGGATTTCAGTTAAACTCATATAGCGGATAGATGGATTCGTGACCCTCCCACTACGTCGAGGTTCCCTCAACACTTGAGGTGGATTTGACCTACTAGATGACCTTACTTCAACAAGTCTTGTTGAGGTACTAGGTTCTTCAATAACTCTTGTTGAAGATTCAATAGTTTCTTTGGAAATTTCATTCAACATAATTTTGCTTCTGAGTCTGTGCTCCCTTATATGGTCTTCCTCAAGAAAAGCAGCATTTGTCCACACAAATACTTTGTTTTCTTTATGATCAAAGAAATAACCACCTCTCGTTCCCTCGAGGTAGCCTACAAATAGGCATAACCTCGAACATGGTTCCAATTTCTTAGGATTAGCCTCAAGCACATGTGCTAGGCAACCCCAGATTCTAAAATGACGTAAACTAGCTTTACGACCATTCCGTAACTCCAAAGGTGTTCTAGTAACACTCTTGGAGGGAACGCAGTTGAGGATGTACGCTGCAGTCTCCACTGCATAACCCTAAAACGAGTCAGGTAAGGAAGTGTAACTCATCATAGACCGAACCATGTTCAACAGGATTCGATTTCTCCTTTCTGATACACTATTTTGCTAAGGTGTACCGTGTGCTGAGAGTTGGAATACAATGTTCTATCAAATAATTCTGGAATGTCAAATCTATAAACTATCCACCTCGATCAGATCGAAATGTTTTAATCGTTCTATTTAATGCATTTTCAACTTCAGCCTTAAATTCTTTGAACTTTTCAAAAGATTCAGACTTATGTTGCATCAAAAAAACGTACGTATATCTAGAATAATCATCAGTAAAAGTGATGAAATATTCATAACCTCCCCTAGCTTTTACATTCATTGGACCACAAAGGTCTGAATGCACTAGCTCTAGAGGTTCTTTGGCCCTATGACCTTTTCCAGTAAAAGGCATTTTAGTCATCTTGCCTTCAAGGTATGACTCACATACAGGTAAAGAATTTTCTTTTAACTCGCTTATAAGTCCATTCTTCACTAACCTCTCAATCCTATTGAGCTTGATATGTCCTAGTCTTAGGTGTCAAAGTTGGGCATTTTCCGTAGGAGAAATTCTAAGTCTTTTATGTTGAGTTACAACAGTTTTAAACATCTTTATGTTATGGAGGGCATTTGTTGCTAACGACCTTAGCACATACAAACTGTTCTCCAGTTTAGCAGAACATATATCAACACCATTCTTTGTAATAAATACTTTATTAAAAGGAAAGTTCAATAGATAATTGTGTTCTAACAGACACTTTATAGAAACTAAGTTCCTTTTTAAATCAAGAACAACATATACATCATTCAGAATGAGATATTTGTTCTATAAAGTTAACCGGAGACCTCCCACTGCCATAATTGAGACGACGTGCCTAGTTCCAACTCGCATCGTCATCTCATCAGCATCAAGTTACCATCAGGAACTAATTCCTTGAAATGAAGAACAAACATGGTAAGTGGCTCCAGAGTCAATAATCCAGATTGAATCGTCATTCTCCACTAAACAAGTTTCCAAGACAAGCAAATTACATTTACCTTGTTTGGCCTTTTTTTTTTCTACCAAATACCTGGGGTAGTTTCTCTTCCAGTGCCAATCCTGGTTACAATGGAAACATTTTCCTTTGTCAACCCTGACAGGTTGCCTACCCCTTGGTGCAGTAACTCCTGGGTTAACAACAACCTTCCCTTTTCCACCCTTCTTCTTCTTTCACTTTTTGGTACAAGAGGAAGAAGGTACAAACTTAATTCTAGAGGTTGAACATTTATGGAACTTTTTAGAAGATTAAGCAACATTTGCTTCACCCTTCCTCTCCTTGCTTTTCAACAAGGATTGGAAAGTCTACAGCTCGTTGAGCAGGGTAGTCAGGTCGTAGTCAATTCTGTTCAAAACAACATTGCTACGGAAGTGTAGGAAACTTTCTGGTAAAGATTCCAGTATGATGTTAATCTGGTTGGCCTCATCGATATTTGACCCATTCATCTCCGCCACGTTTAAGTGGATCATCATGTTGAGAATGTGTTCTTTAATAGATGCCCCCTCTAGCATACAGGCATTAAAGATGTACTTAAGAGCGTCGTGCCTGAGATGTCGGACGGTTGTCCAAATATTCCTCTCAGGGACTCCATGATCTCATAGGCTGTGAGCATGGGCTCATGCTTCTTAGCCAAAACTTTGTTAAGGCTTGCCAAGATATACGCTCGACCTTCTCGTTTACCCTTGTCCAGCGCTTGTATGCTTCCCGAACGTTTCGAGGAGCATTAGGAGGTGGAATAGAAGGACACTCATTCATCAGGACGAAACTAGGTCATCGATGATTAAAATTGTGTTGATCGTATTTTTCCAACTAGCGTAGTTTTCGCTAGTTAGCTTATCAACGACAAGTAAACTAAGTGTAGTGGTAGCCATTTTAAATTGCTGAAAAAGAATAAACTTAATTTAGTCTACTTGCATTAAACTACTTTTAGAAAACCAATCAAGTTTTAGTAAAATAATCTAGTGTACCCTAAGTGACATCTATTTTGCAATGATACTTTAGTGAGGCATACAAAAGTCACCGTAGGGTGATCAAATGCCCCTTCACTGAAATGAGACATTCTTAACCATTAGATAGAAACAACTCCTTGTAGCTGTAACTAATAGTCACCATTGTTCGGTCTATAATTTATTAACATCCTTAACAATTATGTGTAAGTGTAACCCCTCATTTTAAGTTATAGAGTCCCACCCCAATGAGCCAACCTTAGGGAAAAGCCGATTGGAATAAGAGACTAAAGCAATCTTATCCATTTTTGAAGATCAAATAAAGCGTCATGCAATACTATCATCCTTTAGGGGGGACACCCGCGATGCACGAAACTTTATCCAACCTAATGAGAGAGATCGAGGGATGTGTTGTCACACGTCTCGCTCCCACTTACTATAAACACTCTCTCCGTTCACTTTGGTATTGACCTACCCAAATGCCACTCGTAGAGGGGACATCCATGGTGTTTCGAGGCCGAGAGTAGATCTCACGGTGTGAACTTTTAGGGAGAAACGTGTGGAGGCAAAAATGTAGTATCATATACCCCATTTCACTCCCACTGAATGTTCTACCTGGGGTTAATTAACTTAGGAAAATCCGACTACTAATTTTATCTAAGTGTTTATTTAATTTTCCAAAAAAACAACTCTTGTATTTGATGATTAAAAAACTTTGATTCAACTCTCATTAAATTCTTTAATAGACTTTCATCAAACTTGCATGCATGTAACAAATCTATCTAATTCACCTTTCCAAGTAGGTTTCTTGGTAGGGGTGTGACGTTTCCATCGACTTAAGTACCTTAGCCTAGCCAGAACCAGCCTTAGACAAAAGGTCCCTTATAGATACATTTGTTATATATTTAATCTTTTATTAGGAATAAATTTAATCTTATTAAACCGATTTAAAAGATTAAACTTAGATTTCTAATCTCATTAGAAACATGATCTTAGGTCTATCTCAATCATATTTTAAAACAATTTTAAAAAATGATTATAGCCTAAGATTTGCATGCAACTCTTTATTATTGATATTAATTCTAATCTCATTTATTATAACAATTATAAGAAATGAAACAATTAAAACTAATCATTACATGAAAGACATACATGAGTTAATTATAACATTTATGAATTAACCTAAGGTAATGTCATGCTTCATGCAATGTTCATTTATTACTAATATGTAACATTTATATAACTAAGTAATAAACTATGCTATAGTATACATTCCATACAACCATTCAACCTTATATTATAACATTTATAATATAAATGATGCATGAATATGCTATAATGCATGCATGCATATACTATAACTCTTATATTATATGATGCATGAGCGTGCTTTATGTAATTTAAATCATGCATACTAGTATATTATAACATTTATAATATAAATGATGCATGAATATGCTATAATGCATGCATGCATATACTATAACTCTTATATTATATGATGCATGAGCGTGCTTTATGTAATTTAAATCATGCATACTAGTATATTATAACATTTATAATATAAAATGATGCATGAAAATAAATGCATAACCTATGGTGGGTTTTAAAACTATATGACATATATTATGGCATATAATAAAAGCATACATCACATGTATATTTATACTAAAAATTGATGGACCAGGATAAACTTTCTAAAACAGAAATTAAAAGGCTAACTATTACATAGAATGAGTCAACCAGTTCGGAACAAGTGAACCGGGTCTTGAACCACTCACCTCGAACCGCTCCACAAAGAATCCTTGCAGCTGATCGTGTAGCAAATGCCCCATCGTCGAGTAGTGAGACGTCGAGTCTATGCGATCGCGTAGCTAATGACTATGCGATAAGCATGAAAGTCTACGCGATCGTTTAGTAATCATCCATGCGTCGAGTATCATATACTATGCGATCGTGTATCTAATGACTATGCGATGAGCATGATAGATCGTTTAGCACGCAAAGATGCATTGAGTATCCAATACCGCGTGATCGTCCAACAAGCGAGCGCCCATGCGATCGTGCTGCCAACGCAACACGATTATGTAGCAAATTCTACACGATCGTAGCATTAGCTATGCGATCATTTAGCAAATGTTACACGATCGTGTAGTAAACTCTACACGATCACATACCAAAAGCTATACGATCGTTTAGCTCTAGCTACACGATGCGATAACCTCTGTTTCGTCTTCTCCATCAAAGCGCACTGCAATCCTTCTTCTTTGAAGCTTCACAAGTGACTCAAAACTTAACAAATACAAACTCGATTGCAATATAATGCCCAAAAACACAGGGACCCTTTACAAATAACTTTGTAAAATAAACAAAAAGCCTTAAACTGAGATTTCTATCCCGAAATATCCACCAACAATTCATCCACAAACATATATCACATAAACACAATGCAGATAATAAAACCCACCAGTACTGTAAACGAATTCAATACAATATTGGAATTTGGCATCATAAACCAACAACCTAGCTCTGATACCAATTGAAGGAACTCGTATGAGGAGAACCTTGAACAGAAACAGATCATCCAAATTCCATTAAATATCGAATACTTAATTTACAACAAACATACTATGCATTTACATTAAACTACAACATGCTTTTTTTTAAAAAAGGGTTCAAGATACATTACCATTGAAGAACCTTTACTCACTTATCCCTCGAACAATCACAAACTCAGCAACTTCTTGAAAACATTCTTCAAGATTTTCTTCGAACACTAACCCGGACACAACCACAAAGAGTCCTTAGTATTCTTGAGGCGAGAACTCAAGAGTGATGGATTCTGACTATTTTGGTTAGAAGGGATAAGATTTGGTGGAGGAAGTAGATTAAGGATTCTCTCAAGAACACAAGATCTCATAACAATTCTATAAAGAATCTCAATTGTTTAGCAAAAGAAAAATCATAGCGGAAGAAAAGAAAAACCACTTTTCTTTTATTCATCTTATCATAAAATTAATAACCACCCACTAAGGTGGTTAAAGAGAAAAGATTGGGAAGTTATTATTCATATAATAATAATATAATATAAATAAATATGATAACTAACTTATCATATGATATTTATATTAAATTATGTGTCATATCAAATATAACATATAACCTATAGTTGATATTGTATCACATACAATATAAACTATAGTTTATTTTCTCTATTTTATAACATTTAATATAAATCATATTTATATTAAATTTAACAACTATGAATTACATTCATAGAAAATATATTTGAATCTCATTCACATATTTATTTTCTCCCATTAAACTATAATGTATCAAATACATTATGACAAGTATATCATATATAATTAAATGTCTCTATTATTTAAAGAATTCAAATTAACCCAAAAACTGATTCTCAACTAAATCTATTTGAGCTACAAAGGAGACCTTATGGACCTGTAGGTTGAAGCTCCAACGATACATGAATAATTAATTAAACTTTTTAATTACATTATTCACCATCCGTTAACTATCAGGTACCCCACTAAAGACCGACAGTTGCACTCTTCGCACTATAGATATATTTCTATGTCCATTGGATATAACCAATCAATAGTACAATGACCCTTCATAAATTACTCGTAAGTACAACTGGGCCAAATTACCATTTTCCCCCTGTAGATACATCTAACTTCTTAAGTACCACTGATCCCTCTAATGAACAATAGATCATAGTCCCACTATGACTAAACCCATATCGGGCCAAGAGAGGGTGTGGCGCCACATTGTTCAAGACCTGAAATCAGCCCTTAAGGGAGCAACTTATCTACTTACCCCTGCTTCGGTGAAGGAGTGAATTCCATCTTGTGTAGCTATGTCCCAATTAGACAAATCCCTAAAATGGTAGGCTTGTTGAGTCCGCGATCTGACCACTCTCATCGATACAAATCAAAGGACCGCCTTCATAGGCAGAAGTTCACAACTCACTCAGGATTCAGGTCATGTTACCTATGGTCATCTTAGTGAAATGTAATTCTCTATTATGAATGGTGTTATATAATGAAACTAAACATTTTGTGGTCCGATCTTATACAAACTCCTTATTATAGAATATCCCCGCTCGCATGTCTAGTACATGAATGATCAGGATCAGATAATTTGTAGCACTTTACAATACTTGTAACACTTACAAAGCGGGTCATACTCGTAGTGTCACTAGGATAAGGTACCCAACCTTATCTATCTACTACAGACCATTTAGGTTATCATTTAAACATGATCCACCGTTATGTCTCCATATACATGTTTAAGTTACAATGATAACCTTGGATGTTAGTTTCTTGGTTTGTGGTTAATGTAACTAAAATATCAAATATTTATAGACAGAGTGAATAAAATATCATATATTTTATTAATCACAAAAAGAGTTTGTTCATATAATGTTTACAAACTATAGGACCCTACGAGATTTAGGGCATCAACCCCAACACTTTTAATCCTATCTTTATTTTGTCACTGCCACACAATATAAGGATTCAACTACAACTTGAAGGTTATAACTCTTTTCTTTTCTTCTCATCGATTTATCAGTGATTATAGAATATTTATTAAATGTAATTTTTGTTTTCACAATTTATCAGTGATGGTAAGCAATATAAAAAAGAAGACAAATAATGGAGAATCACCAAGGAAACAAAAGAGGATAAAAACGTAAAAGAAGAAACAATGGAAATGGAAACTAGAACAAATGTACAAACAAACTTGTAATAGACAGTGATAGTGCTCTATCACTATCTATCACAGATAGACACTGATAGTAGTCTATCAGTGTGTATCTGTAATAGACATTGATATAGACAATGATATTTGTGATAGAAACTGATATTGTGATAGATAGTGATAGACTACTATTAAACATTGGCATTGTTAGAGAGTGATGATATTTTATCACTCTCTATCATTATTGATAGAGAGTGAAAGATATGTTTTCATTATTGATATCTTGCTTGTTTAGTTGTTTGCTCAATGATAGATGTGTTTTTGTTTAGATATGTTTGGTTGGTTTATTTGGTGTTTTTAAATTTGTTTTGATAAACCAAGCCCAAAAGGAGAACCATAAGCCCATAAACGTATTTGCTGAGTTGATAGAAAAAAGGCCCAAAGAGAACAACTGTCGTGTGTGGTTTTCTTTCAGCCATGTTTCTCAAAAGGAAAAACAAATGGCAAAACTTCTATTTTAATTTCTCATTCCATTTTCGTTTTGACAGAAGATTGCTAAAAATCAAGGCTAAGTTTACTCTCTACTCACCTTTCTCAATTCTTCGTTTTGCAAGTACGCTGACACAGATCTTGAACTCGAAGGTAAGAGTTTCAGGCATGTATAGGTAAAAGAGAAAGAAAAAGAGAAAAAGACACAAAGAAATATAGTGGTTTGGTGATTTAACTCCACCTACATCCACTTTTGAAGAGATCTTCAAGTTTTTATTCAAAAGGCTTCAAGACTTACAAACACTCTTAGATGAGTTCTTTCTCTTTCTCTGCTCCCTCTCCAAAGCTACTTACCTTCTATTTTTTTTAAGAAGAAAAACAAGCCTTTTTATACTTATTCTTTACACCGTGATTTTTAATACAGATGGATGAAAAATAAAAGGCAGTTATAACAACTTGTTAACTACTTTCTGTTTTATTGTTTGAACAAGAGCTGAAAGCACAAGGAGTAGAGATGTCCAAAAAACCCATAAGGTCAAGGCCCTTCGGGGACCCACCCCGAACGGGGCGGAGAATCCCTGAATACACGAAGAATGGGGGAGGGAGTGATAAATTTTTTTCCTCGTTTGCAATTCGGGGCCAAGGACAGGGAATATATTCCCCGACCTCGACCATGCCTCGTGTCCCCGTCCCACTCCGACTTTTGTATATAAATTATAAATTTATTATATATATATTAATATCAATATTGTAGATTTTGTTAGGATAATCATGGAGGTTTTAATTATTTAAGTTTAAAACTTTATTACTTTAATTCCTTAAATATTATAATATTTAAGATAGAATGTTTTAATTGTTGAATTTTAATTTATAAAAATTTTGAGAATTTAGCATTTTAATTATA
This sequence comes from Benincasa hispida, assembly GCF_009727055.1. Lineage (NCBI taxonomy): Eukaryota > Viridiplantae > Streptophyta > Magnoliopsida > Cucurbitales > Cucurbitaceae > Benincasa > Benincasa hispida. The sequence goes on from NC_052358.1 coordinate 12,576,517, forward strand.
TCTTTTTAAATTGAATGTTATTATTATTTTTATTACCAAAATTAATAATATTTTATTTAAATGAAAGTTGTATTGGATGTGTTTAAGGAATTGTTAAAAATATATATTAGTTGAAACAAAAAAAAAATATTAGAAAAAAATGATGGCACGCAGGAAAATTTGCGGGGACGAGGAATGGAATAAGAGGGTGGAGACGGAGAGGGGAAGACTTTCCCATCCCCGCCATGCCCTGTGGACATCTCTAATAGGGAGCTGAAAAATTTCTCGTGGAGTTGAAGTTTTGATTCAACTTCAACATGTTTTGTTTTGATTCTAGTTCATTTATAAGAAAGAGAAGAGTTTACTTAAATTGATGGCTTAAAAGTCACTCTATATAAATAAAAACCAAAAGCACCATTGATTCTTTTGTTGTATCATCATGTGTTTAAAGGTAATTTTGATTGGTTTGAGTTAAGGATTAGCTCTACATATTTCTATGCTAAACTAAGAACATCAACATGGTTAAAAATCATGTCAACACATGAGTTTCTTGATTTATATTCCTTCATCTGCCATATCTAATTGGAGAAGTGGTAGCTTTTGATTGGGATCGTTGTCTTTTGGTTATTCTGCTGACGCTATCTTGTATTGATAGACATTGATTGTGTTCTATCACTGATAAACAGTGATAGATTACTATCTTTTGAACAGGTGGATCATGAGTTCATCATGGAGGATCCCAACAAAAAATTAAGGGTCATGGTATACGTAGATCTAGAAGTCTTGCAACTAATAAAAAAGAAATTGGATGAAGAGTGTTTATCTAAAGTTAGAAATAATCCTTTCGAACATTTTCTTAACCTTAAAATGGAAAAAATTTCCACCTAATTACTGATCTACCTAGTATGAAGACAAGTCTTTACCGAGAAACCAAATGTCTTGGCTTTTAATTTGAATAGACAAATAGTATAATTCAAATTAAAGGAGTTTTGTTTAATAACAGAATTGGAAGGACATCAATTTCCTATGGTAGATTTAGAAAAAGGAGATCATGTATCAGAACTTAAAAATGCTTTCTTCCTCCATGATGATAAGGTTACTAGGAGTGATCAGATAGAACATTCAAAATGTTACATGATTCTAAAGATCACATGGTTAGGGTTAAACTAGCAAACCTATACATCTTGGAGAGTATTTTACTCACGAGGCAACAACACAACATAATTAATTGAAAATGCTGTGATATAATGGACAATCAAGAATAGTTGCAAGAATATTCAGGGGAAGATTATCATATAACCCGACATATGAACTCTTCAATAAAGCTTCTTAAATAGAGAAGGATGTTGTATACCTACAAGGATTCCAATTAATATTGACGTATTGGGTTTTTTAAACGATTCAAAAACTTTCATCATTAGATGTTGGTCTTGGAAGAAAAATTTCTTACCAAGGTCCAAAAATCGTAAGATGTGAGAGTCTGCAACCAGATGAATTGAGAATTCTGCATCAAAACATATTCAAAACAAATGATGCAAGTAATTCCTTATTTCCATTTTCTTTTCATTACATTATTTTTCTTTTCACTTGTTTGATACACAAAGATAGTAGTCTATCATTGTTTATCACTGATGGACAGTGATAGAAACTTATCACTGTTTATCATTGATAAAAGTGATAGACAATAATAGAAGTCCATCACTGCCTACCACTGACAGACAGTGATAGAAGTCTATGATAGACACCGATAAACTTCTACCACTGTCTATCACAATCACGATCTAGTATTGTTTTCTAATAATTCAAAACGTGTTTACTTGTAGTTTTGTATGGTTCCACTACAAGCAACAAAATCTGAATCAAGCATCATGCAGTAATTCATTGAAATGGAGAAAAGAGATATGGATGACGAGCATAAAGAAAAAAGAAAGGTAAAAGAAAAATAAAGGACTTGAGGAATTAACTGAAGAAGAAGGAAGAGAAAATATGATTGCGAAAAGAATCATGGAAGATATCCAAGAACTAAAAGAAAGTAAAAAAGGATTTAAAAAAATGACAAAAAGAAATACTAAGTTTGTTGAAAACATTTATGAATGACCTAAAGGATACACTTCCATATGAAAATCTTGCACAAAAATTTCCATAAGAGCATGAAAAGAGCCTAGACTGAGTATGTAGAAAAATAAAGCTCCTTCTTCAAGCCTCCAAGTTTTGGAACAAAACAGTAATATTGACGAGATGATCAAGTATGCAACAAATGACATATCTGGGGTAAGTATTTGGTATGTGGTATTTCATTTTATAATTGTAACTATAAATTTATTAAATATAGACTTTCTTTTTCATGTTGATTGAGATTGAGAATGATGGAAAGGTTTGTATACATGTTTTTGTACTAATAGACAGTGATTGAAGTCTATCACTATCCATCAATACCTTTTTGTTTGTCTTTGATTTCTATCTTTTGTTATAGGAATCTCATTCTTTTCATTATCTTTGTGTTTGATTAATGTTTTTTGTTTTAGGAATCTGACACCCAGACACAAGTGCTCGAAACATAAGATGATTTCGAACTTATTCCAACTCTATCTTTGGAAACCTGAAAAAAACAAAAATTGACACTAGAGTTGGAGGATGGTCAGATACAAAATGAAAAGGTCTGATTCCTCTTTTAAACTAATAGACAAAATGTTTATGGACATTGATAGAAGCATTTCTCATAGTGATAGACTTCTATGGATAAACTTCTATCATTACCTATCACTGATAGAAATTGAAATTAAATAATAATATATTGTTTTATTGTAGAAAGTTGTTGAAGCTGATCAACTTCAGAATAAGGTAAATATCTAAATGATAGACTTCTATCAAAGTGATAAATGCTGATAGAATTCGATCAGTATCAGGAAGTCTATTAGTGTCTATCAGTGATAGACACTTCCTGATAGAAGTCTATCACTTCATTCATTCTTCTGAGGTCTATCACACTGCCTATCAATTAGAGGTGTACACAAAGTCACCAAAAATGATCCGACCGGCCGAAACTGACCGTTTTGGTGGCGGACGGTCGAAATCTCAGTGTGATCAGTCAGATGTCGGTTTTTTAAAAGTAATTTTTATCGATAAGTCGGACGATTTCGTAAAATATAGCAAAGCCGACCAATTGACTGACATATAGATTAAACAAACCCTAAATTTTCATTTCTTCTCCTTCAATCTCCATTCTTCATTTCACAACCAGCCGACAGCCACCACCACACCATCAGACATCCTTCGACCTTCACACTGCACGCATGACCGTCGGCCGACTGTCCCCTTCCCTTCCCTTCACGAACTTTATGTGACTGTTGTCTAACGTTGGAATTAAGTATTTCCTTCATGCAACTACTTCCGACTGTCCGGTGTTGGAGTTGGAGAGTTCGTTCGTGTTGTCCAGTGTCCGACCCCCAACTCAATGTGTTGTCCATTATGAATTCTTTCACGACCACCAATAGTGTTTGTTTGCAACTTTAAGCTGGATTATTCCAAATAGTACGTCTCATTCTCTTTATTTTGGAGCTTACTATTTTAGTTTTAATTTTGTAACTTTAATGTTGTATTTTTTTCTAAAAAAATCTGAAAATGTTTGTTTTACAAGGTAGATATGGATACACCAGAAAATTCAGCAACAGTTCAGGATCTAACAGAGGTTCCAATCATAGCCAAAGAAACAACAAGTAGTCCAATGAAGAATCGTAAGAATATTAAAACCTCTATTGTTTGGGACCATTTTGAGAAAATTAATGATTGTGATCCTGATGACCCTTACGCTAAATTTAAATATTGTGGGATAAAGTATGCTTGTCATTCTAAATGAAATGGGACTGGAATCTTGAAAAACCATTTATCAAATTGTAAGAAATATCCATATCAGAGAAAGAAAGAATCAGGACAAACACAATTGGTATTCAAACCCAAAGAAGCTATTGGTGACTCTGATTCAAAATTTGTTTGTGAGTCCTTTAGTTTGAAGAGTTGTCAGAGAGCCCTTGTTTAGATGATGATTTTAGATGAATTACCTTTTAGGTTTATGAAGGACATTGGATTTCGAATATTCATAAACAAATCGATTGCTTTATATGAGCCTAAGTTTCTTATTCTAGCACGAGTAACCATGGCTAGGGATGTGCTTAAGATTTATGTTTGTGAAAAAAAAAAACAGTTGAAGGACATGTTTAAGACACAACAATATAGGATTTCTCTCACTACTGACTGTTGAACTTCTGGACAAAACATGAATTATATGGTGTTAACTGCCCATTTCATTGATTCTGATTGAATTTACATAAGAGGATTCTTAGTTTTACTACCATTGAAAATCATAGAGGTGAAACCATAGGTAGGACCATTGAAAAGGATTTAAAGAGTTGGGGTATTGATAAAGTTATGACTTTGACTGTTGACAATGCAAGCTTAAATGATACAACTGTGGTTGATCTTGTTAAGAGATTTAATAGTGGATTGTTATTGAAAGGTGAATTTTTGCATATTAGATGTTGTGCCCATATACTGAATCTTATTGTTTGTGATGCATTTAAGGAGCATTATAAGTGCATTAGTAGAATTCGCAATGCCGTTAGATTTGTGAGGTCTTCTCCTGTACGAGCTATGAAATTTAAGAAGTATATTGAAATTAAAAGGATTGTTTGTAAGAGTTTAGTGTGCCTTGACATTAACACTAGATGGAACTCTACATATATGATGTTTGGTACAACTACTAAGTTTGAAAAAGCATTTGATAGATCGGAGGATGAAGAACCCACTTTTGTGAGTGAGTGCCAACCTACCAAAGATGATTAGGAGAATGCTCAGATGTTGGTTAGGTTTTTGGAAATGTTTTACAATGTCACTTTAAAAATTTCAGGCTCTTTATATAGTACTTCCAACGTGATTTTCCACTAAATTAGCATATTCATAATTGCATACAAGAAAATTCCATGGATAGTGAAAATCCAATTCTTGTGAATGTGGCTAAGAGCATGGAGGCTAAGTTTGATAAATATTGGGGAAATACTGAGAAGACCAATTTGCTATTTTATGTCGCTGTTGTGTTAGCTCCGTGATATAAGTTAAAGTTTTTATCATATTGTTTCAATGTTGGATTAAGGAAGCAAGCAGCAGAAGAAAAACAGGATCATTAAGCATTCTAATTAATTAAATTTGGCTTCAAACTCAGAATGCTCATAAACTAAACAGATAGTTTCAACACTAACCTTTGAAGTACCTCTTGAATCACGATCTTCAGCTGCAATCTCTTTGTCGTTTGGTTATGAACCACCACAAGGTCTTCCCTACTATTCTCTTAGAGCCTTAGATTGAGTTGTGGGACTTAAAACAAGCTTGAATTAAGGAAAATGGAGGTGAAGAACTGGTTTTCTAACAATGTGAAAAACACTTCTTCAAATAGATTTTTCAACAAAAATCTCTTCAATGCGTCAACAATTTTCACTTCAAAACGGAAGTTTATATTGCATGACATTCAAGCAACAAACCTTCTACATGAATTCTAGCTCAAGCATGAGAATTTGAACTGTAAAATTAGTGGAACCATGAATGAGCTACTAGGTGAAGAAGTGGGAAATTCTCACTTTTCTAATTTTTCAATTTTATTTCAATTTTGAAACTTTTCCAAAATTAAAATTTAAAAATTAACTCTTTAATTTTAATTCTTTAATTAAAGTTGAGTTTTTATTAATTTTACAAAAAATCAATTCAATAATTAACTTTTCTAATAAAATTAATAATTAATAATTAATTAAATTTTTTAATTAATTCTAATGAATTTAGTATCAAATATCAAATTAATTATTCACCAATTCCACTATCATAAATTTAATATTTAAATCATATTTAAATATTAATCAATTCTCCAATTTTGTTTAATTCCAAAATTAAATGTGTAATTATATCACATATAATTACTAATTTTCGTAATTCTAATTTGAACGTTTTAAATCAACTTATCACACTACTCTAAGGCTAATCCGTTTATGAGCTAGTAGGGAGACCTAGTGGACCTACAATCATGGGCTCCAACGATTCGAGATTAATTGGCTAAACTCTTTACACCGAATTAATCCCTATTCGTTAACTATTGGGTCACTCCACTAAAGTCCATAGTTGCACTTCCCTCACCGTAGATATATTGTGTCTACTCGATGTAACCATGATTAGTAAGTTAACCCTTCACAGGTTATTCGTAATAACGGCTGGATCAAATGGCTATTTTACCCCCGAGATTACCTCTTGTTTCTTAAGTCCCACTGATCCTCTAATGACAATTGGTCTGTGATCCGATCATTAAACCGAGTCTTTCTCGGGCCAATGAGAGGGTGGGGCCCCTTGTTTAAGACCCAGACTAAGCACTTAAGGGAACAACCTCTCTACTATCCTTGAAAACGTGTAGGAGTGAATTCTATCTTGCACCCTATGTCCCTATCTATCTACCCGGTCTTATCCCTGAAATAGGAGGCTTATTGAGCCAGCGTTGTTGAACCAACCCTCACCTATGAAAATCTAAGGATAATCCCGAATAAACAGGAGTTCATAGTTAGCTCAGGATTAAGGTCAAGTTGCCTAGGTCATCGTTTTGAGTTAGTCAATTTTAAACAGTAAACAATGTTATAAAGTAAGCGTGACTTATTTCTTGGTTCGATCTTATGCAAACTCATTACACAGGATGCCCCTATTTCTATGTCACTATATGTACGAATCAGGATCACTTCGTCTGTAGCACTTTACAACTCCTTGTAACAACTACAGAGTGAGCCGCATCTGATAGTGTTAACAGAATAAGGCACTCAACCTTATTCATATACTATAGATCATTTAGACTATTTAATCGAACCTGATCCACTCTTATCTCTCCACTTAAAGTTTAAGTACTCATGTAATAGTCATGGATCTCTTAGTTTATTGAATTAATTTCTAAAATGAAATAAGCAATTCATATTTAATACAACTTTATTGAATCAAACTTCAATAACAACTTTATTGATTTACAGAATGAGTTTATTATTTACAAACCATGAGTTTTAAGACATAAAACCCAACATAATACTGAGTTTGTTAGTCTTCCACTTGGACTAAAACTCCTAGTGGTAATATACATATGAATATATAATACTGAGTTTTTTAGTTTTATGGAGAAATATAATAAACTAGGTCATCACATACCCATGGTTTACTTTTAGGTATCACATACCCATGGGGTTTTCTCCCACTTGCCCTAAGTTATTCAACTTGTAATCCTAGTTACACTAGGTGATCCTCAAACACTTTACCTGAGAGGATTGTTGTAAACACTTTAGTATACTATGGACTTCTCATTAAACTATATAGGGAATGCATCTTATTTTTGCAATTCTTTATTTCTCGATGATGTCACCGAGATTTGGTGACTTGAGTTTCCATTAAACTCAAATAATGGCTGAGCTGTCATACATTTATCCCACTACATCAAGGTACCCTCAACTCTTTGAGTAAAATGCATCTGACCTATCTAAACAACTTTTGTTACAGTATAACCTTTGATCAATAACTCTTATTGATATACACTTGCTATTATGGAATACAAATAGTACATGGTGATCTCATATATTTTTCCAGAGAATTTGGTATTTGTCAACACAAATACTTAATTTTCTTTTACATGAAAAGTATACTACTTTTGGGTTGTCTACAAATAGACATGCCTTTTTGAACAATATTTCAACACTTAAGGGTTTGACATAACATATGTGTCGATTTTTTCTCTAGATTTATGAATTATATAAACATCTTTTACATATCATAAACAGCTTTTATGAGTTCTCCACATCTTATATGGAGTTTCAGAATATACCTTAAAATTAGAATAATGTTCAAAACAATTAAGGCAACTATGTGTAGAGAGTTTTCACTGGATTTCACGTTCCATCAAAATAGCCCCAGAAATCTCAAACTCTCTATATTCTTTACTTTGATCCAATCGAAGTATTCTGGATTTATTTTACCTAACAAGTTTTTATACACCTTGAATTCTTCAAGTGTTTTAAATTTATTACTTAGGTTAAATAACTATTTGCCTATATTGATACTAGCCGTTTTGAAATATCTAAATATTTGCAAATGGCTTTTAACTTGGTTAGTTCTAACAAAAGTTGCTATAGGGTAGAACAAATAAAACTTTTGCTAATGAACATTTCATTTATAACAAAAAGGTTTATACAATATGTTCTTTACAAAAGATAAAATAAATTTCTTACAATAACAAAAGTAAACAAGTTTATCTTTCAACAACAACTACATTTCCCACAGGTTGTTTTGAGAAATTCTCCTTTGTTCAAAACTTGGAGTTTACAAGGAACCAGTTTCCTTGTCTTGCTTTCTCTGCTATTTTCTCCGCAAGGTATTGCGGGCAGTTTCTCTTCCAGTGCCCTTCTTCACTACAGTGGAAACATTTTCCTTTATCTACAACATTTTCCTTGCCCTTTCTGCCAGTGGGTTTCTTTTTCCCTTTCCCTTTGTTCTTCTTTACTGGAATACTCTTATTCTTTGAAGAAGAAGAAATATCAGGCTTTTTAGAGGACGATCATTTTTTTTTTTTTTGTAGTAGTAGTAGCATTTACCTCTGCTTCCAGTCCTTTTGCTTTTATCATGGTCTGGTAAGCCTGAAGCTCATTGAGAAACATAGTTAAGTTATACTCTATTTTATTCATAGTGCGTTTGTACAAAACTACAAGAAACTCTTAGGAAGAGATTCAAGAATAAAACCAATTTGACTCTTTTCATCAACGACAACACCGTCTACTTCTGCCACGTTGAAATGGACTATCATGTCCAGGACATGTTCTCTAACAGAGGCCTCTTCTTTCATACGGCAGTTGTAAACATATTTGATTGCATCATGCCTCGCAGAGAAGGAAGATTGTCCAAACATCCCACGCAGAGATTCCATAATCTGTTTGGCAGTACTCATGCTCTCATGTTTCTTGGCCAATACATCAGATATGGTGAAGAATATAGGCACAGGCTTTCTCGTTAGCCCTGATCCATCTATCGTATGCATACCAAACATTTCGGTTTGCATTTGAGCTAGGAACGGGAGGACATTCCTCTGTTAAAATGAACCTAAGGTCATCTATCACCAGTATTGTATTTAAGTTTGATTTTCACGTAGCATAGTTATCCCCGATAAGTCTATCAGAAGCCAATAGTTGTACTAAAGAACTTATCATTCTGAAGAATATAAACAAATTTTATTAGTGAATTGCTTTTAAATCCAATTATGTTTTAGCAAAGTAATAATGTACCCAAAATTTCATTATTTTTGCAACGATACTATAGTGAATCAGAATAAGTGCTACCAAGGGGTAATCAAATACTCCTTCAGTAAAGCAAGACATTCTTGACTAAATACTATCTCTAGAATAACTCATATTATGATAGTCATTTATCTACCATTTTTTGTCAGAACTAATTAACACTTTGGTAATTTCGTAAATGTAACCCTCCATTTTCAGACCAGAGGTTGGCCCCAATGATGCTACCTAATTGGAAAGTCAAGGTTGGAAAACATCCTAAGAAATCCTATTTATTTCTAGAGTTTGAATTGTTTCGAATCCTATGTTACAACCCTCCGAGGGGATAGACATCGTTAAACGACTAGCAAGGTTGACTTAAAGACGACAAGCAGGCACAACATAGGAATTTCATGATCCAAACAAATAAAAAAGACCATAGGACACGTTGACATATATCCTTCACCCACTTACTATGAACTATTTTCCCTATTCACCTTGATCTTAACCCATACAAACACTTTCCAAATGGAGCAGTCGAGGTATAATTGACACGAAGCGTTGTATGGACATCACAATGTGAACTTTCTAGGGACATGAGAGTTGAAATCAATATATCATATATTTAATTTTACATTGAACAACTTCCCTTCATTCACCTTGATCTTAACCCCATGCACACACTTTCCGAATGGAGCAGTTAAGGTATAATCAACATGAAGTCTTGTACGGATCTCACGGTGTGAACATCTTAGGACATGAGAATAAAAATCAAAACACCACTTTTGATTTTACTATAAACAACTTCCCCTATTCACCATGATCTCGATTCATGTAAATACTTTTCGAATGGAGGTAATTCCCAAGGCGACGAAGCGAAACATGAATCTCGATTGTGAACTCTTAGGGACGTGAGAGCTAAAAATAATATATTGTATATGTTATTAATCTCTTGCTGAAGCATTCTTAAATTCCCACTAAAGTGTTCTAATAACATATCTTATATGCTATTAAACTCTCATTAAAGTGTTCTAATAACATATCATATATGCTATTAAGCTCCTACTGAAGTTTCCTAACATTTGTCTGGATATATATTTACTCAGGTTTGTTTCGGGTAATTAAACAACCTAAGTCTAGGTGTTTATCCAAGTATAACGTTTATATTTAGATTTAACATACGATGTCTAGGTGATAAACTAGTTTTAAAACCTCACACCACTCACGTATTGCTCATAAAACTGGTTAATAACGCTTAATTATTCGGTCATAATCTCCAGGTAGGAGGTGTTTCGTAGACCGTCAACGTAAATACCCCCAGCCTTAGACATGATTATATATTGGTTGAGTTTGTAACCATATTTTACAAGATGTCGACCTATTTTAACTACTAAAACAGGTGGTTAATCTACGTGAGCATGCAAAATATCTTTGTTATGGATTTTAAATGTCTAACCCAATTTTATAACAACTTACAAAATTTTAGACATGTTAAGCATCATAACATACATCAAAGGCATTCAACATTTAATATAACATTTATATTAAAATATTTGAAACCCTATACATGCATATTATATATTATATATTATATATTATAACACTTTATAACATACTTTTAATGTATGTAACATGCTTCCTATGGTGGGATTTTAAATCTACATGACATACTTTATGCACATACAAGATTTATTTAATTATAACATACATCACATGCATAAATAATTAAACACAAACTGATATGGTTTTAGGTTTGGCATTTTCAAGCAAATAAAGGCCTAATTATTACAAAGTTTAGCAAAAACTGGCTCCAAAACACTTATGCATCATTCAAACTGCCTTGAACCGAACCCGAACCTTTCAAACCGAACCTCTAATGCTCAAAACTGTGTTGAACCGGGCAAAAACCATTAAGTACCATCAAACATTGAGTATGCCACCATGCATTGAGTATTTCACTAAATACCATCGAGTATGCCATCGAGTACCATCAAGTATGGCATCGTGCATCGAGTATTTCACAAAATACCATCGAGTATGAGCATCAAGTACCATCGAGTATGACATCATGCATCGAGTATTTCACTAAATACCATCTAGTATGGCATCATGCATCGAGTATTTCACAAAATACCGTTTAGTATGAGCATCATGCATCGAGTATTTAACAAAATACTATTGAGTTACTCATCAAGTATGGCATCGTGCATTGAGTATTGGGGCATCGAGCATCGAGTATTGGGTAGTGGTCGAAAATCCAGTTCCTGTTGCTCGACCTTCTTCACTTCTTTCTTCAATTACATTCTAATTGCAACTCTAATGACTTCAATCGAATTATAGACACTTAAACACACATTAAGGCCCATCAAATAAGAGACCGTTACAAGAATTACAACATAATTGAAGAGAAATCAATGCCAAAACTCAGAAAAATCATATTAGTTCATCATTTTCATACAACTTATGAAAAACACCCACCAAGCCAAAACTAAATCGAATCGAATGCTTAAATGATGTTCTGATACCAATTGGTGGAGTAAGGAAGCAAGCAGCAGAAGAAAAACAGGATCATTAAGCATTCTAATTCATTAAATTTGGCTTCAAATTTAACATGCTCATAAACTAAACAGAGAGATTCAACACTAACCTTTAAAGTACCTCTTAAATCACGATCTTCAGCTGCAATCTCCTTATCCTTTGGTTGTAAACCACCACAAGGTCTTCCCTACCATTCTTTTGAAGTCTTAGATTGAGTTGTGGGACTCAAAAGAAGCTTGAATTAGGAAAAATTGAGGTGGAGAACTGGTTTTCCAACAGTGTGAAAAACATTTCTTCAAATAGATTTTTCAATAAAAATATCTTCAATGCATCACCGATTTCCACTTCAAAACTGAAGTTTATATTACATGACATTCAAGCAACAAACCTTCTGCATAAATTCCAGCTTAAGCTTAGAATTTGAGTTGTAAAATTAGTTGAACTATGAATGAGCTACTAGGTGAAGAAGTGAGAAATTCCCACTTTTCTAATTTTTTAAATTTTATTTCAATTTTGAAACTTTTCCAAAATTAAAATTAAAAAAAATTAAATTTTCAATTTTAATTCTTTAATTAAAATTGAATTTTTATTAATTTTACAAAAAATAATTCAATAATTAATTTTTCTAATAAAATTAATAATTAATAATTAATTAAATAATTNAATTAATAATTAATAATTAATTAAATAATTTAATTAATTCTAATTAATTTAATATCAAATATCAAATTAATTAATCACCAATTCCACTATCATGAACCTCTATTCATGAATTTAATATTTAAATCATATTTAAATATTAATCGACTCTCCAATTTCGTTTAATTCCAAAATTAAACGTGTAATTATATCTCATATAATTACTAATTCTCTTAATTAAAATTTGAACATTTCAAATCAACTTATTACACTACTCTAATGCTAATCCATTTATGAGCTAGTAGGAGGACCTAGTGGACCTACAGATCATGGGCTCCAACGATCTGAGATTAATTGGCTAAACTCTTTATACCGAATTAATCCCCATTCGTTAACTACTGGGTCACTCCACTAAAGCTCGTAGTTGCACTCCCCTCCCCGTAGATATATTGTGTTCACTTGATATAACCATGATTAGTAAGTTAGCCCTTTACAGGTTGTTCGTAATAACAATTGCGTCAAAAGGTTGTTTTACCCCTCGAGATTACCTCTTATTCCTTAAGTCTCACTGATTCTCTAATGAACAATTGGTCTGTGATCCGATCATCACACCGAGTCCCTCTCGGGCCAATGAGAGGGTGGGGCCCCTTGGTCAAGACCCGGAGTCATCACTTAAGGGAACAACCTCTCTACTATTCCTAAAAGCGGGTAGGAGTGAATTACATCTTGCCCTCTATGTCCCCAACTATCTACCTGATCTGATCCCTGAAATGGGAGACTTATTGAGCCGGCACTGTTGAGTCAACCCTCACCTATGCAAATCTAAGGATAATCCCGAATAAATAGGAGTTCCTAGTTAGCTCAAGAATAAGGTCCAATTACCTAGGTCGTCGTTTTGAATTAGTCAGTCTTAAACAGTAAACATCGTTATAAAGTAAGAGTGACTTATTTCTTGGTTCAATCTTGCACAAACTCATTACAAAGGATGGCCACAATTCTCATAGCACTACATGTACAAATCAGAATCACTTCGTCTATAGTACTTTACAACTTCTTGTAACAACTACAGAGTGGGTCGCATCCGATAGTGTTAACAGTATAAGGCATCCAATCTTATTTATATACTATAGATCATTTAGACTATTAACTGGAACCTGATCTACTCTTATGTCTCCACATAAAGTTCAAGTCCTCATGTAATAGTCATGGATCTTTTAGTTTATTGGATCCATTTCTAAAACAAAATAAGCAATTCATATATTCAATACAACGTTATTGAATCTAACTTCAATAACAACTTTATTGATTTACAGAATGAGTTTATTGTTTACAAACCATGAGTTTTTGGTCATAAAACGAAACATTCAACAAGTTGTTAGTGTCAATTGAAGCTAAAAATATGACAAATAAAGTGGAGGATGTTTTGAGAAGGCTCTTCAATGCATATAGTTCTTTTTTTTTTTTTTGTGGGAATGATAGTGCGTTTGCTAATATGGCTATGGATGGGGTTCCGGTTCAAACAATGGGTGTAGAGAAAAAGTATTGATTTGCTTCAAGATTCTCAAGCGTTGACGCAACCCAGTTTGATAAGTCGAATGAACTTGATGTGTATTTTCTTGAAGCTCTTGTTAAGAATGATACAACCTCAACCTTTGATATACTTCATAATAGTCATCGGTTTGAGATTCTTAGTGCACTAAGTAAAGATATATTGACAATCCCAGTATCGACGATAGCATCTGAGTCCACTTTTAGTATTGAAGGACGTATAGTTGACTCATCACGTTCTTCATTGGCTCCTAGAACAGTTGAGGCTCTTATATGTACTCAAAATTGGCTTTATTCTAAATAGATAGATATTGATCTTTACAAACAATTCAAGGAAGACTCAACGGTTAAAGAAGGTATTGTATTAGTTTTACTTCTTTTTTTTTTTTTTTTTTTTTACCATTATTAAGGTAAGAATTGAGAAATCATAAACGATATTGACTTATTATTATTATTTTTGTACATTTGTTAATTTTGTAGGATTCAGAATGATCATGGATGAGGAAAAAGACATGAAGATTTTGAAGACTTTTTTCGACTTTGACTTCTTAGATTGAATTTTAATTCGGACTTGTTAGGTATTTCATTTTTAATTTGGACTTGTTATGTATTTTTTCTTTTTAATTTGGACTTGTTATGTATTTCCTTTTTTCATTTGGACTTATATTATGTGGTGTGTATCTGTTATGTTATTTTGGACTTATGTCATATCTAATATGTTGTAGTATGTAATATGTATTTCCTATCTTGTTTGGTGACTGGATGTTATGTCTTTTAGACTTTGACTTATACAATATGTACAAGAAAAAGAAATTGAGAACATGACTTAAATGTATTTGTATGAGTCTATGACTTATTTTGTACTTATGTAATATGTAACATGTATGATTCTTTTCCAATGTTTTTGTTTAAAATATTGATTTTAAAATAACTTCTAATGGCACTTGGCAGCCCTAGATTAGATGTATAGTCTAGTTGTGGTCCACATCTAACAAAATAAGGAAGATTTGGTCCAAATTTGAAGTTTCTAATCAAATGACCAACACCAAACATTACTATACCAAACACCATTTCAATTTTCAACAAATTTAAAATAAAACGAAATCATTATAATTTAGATAAGAGAGGAGGAAGGAGAGAGGGAGAAAAAAAGAAAAAAAACCACCAAACTGACCGATCGACCGTCAGTCGGTTTCCAAGATACAATTTCTGCAAACCGATTCCAAAAGCATACAAACTGACTGGTCGATTTTCGGTACCAATTTCCTCCAAAAACTGGCACCGACCGACCAACATACAACCCTACTATCAGTGATAAACATTGATAGAATTCTATCAGTGTCTATTACTGAAAGACAATGATATACTTCTATAACTTCCTTTGATTTTTATGAAATAATAACATATTATATTATTGCAGCAACATGAATTTAAAGATGTTGAACATATGGAAAAAAAACTGATAATGTTGAGAAGAATATGGTAAATATATAGACACTATGAAAGAAAGTGATAGATTGTCTTCTTAAGTATTTTAGAATTTTGGATCTCTTGCAGGAAGTTGAGCTTGAAGAATTCGAAGAATCTGATCTAGAGATATCTGATAAAGAAGGAAAAAAAAGAGAGAAGATCAAATTTTAATAATGAGAAAAAATGTAAATATAATCAATGATATTTATAGAATATTATCAATGTCTAACACTGTATTATTACTTCAAAATACTTTATTGCAGCCCGTTGAGGAAGAAGAGAATGTTGTTGAGCAAGAAGAAAGAGGAGATTGTATTGAGGAAGCGACTAATGAAGAAAATGACAATGAAAAGAATAAAAGAATTGAAAAGAAAAGAAAACAACCAAGTGAAAATAAGCTAAATATTTACTAGTGATAGTTTGCTAGATATTTGTACATGTTCATATCATGATAGATAGAGCGATAGTGGTTTATCACTGTCTATTAGACAGTGATAAACCACTGTCACTATTTATCAATGGTAGATAGTGAGAGATTTTTTGATAAATCAAATTGTTTGTTAATATTATGTTCATATATTTCTCGCTACGTAGATGTAAATAGTTATTGATATCATGATAGATAGTTTTCCCATTCTAATATTTATATCACTAACATTCTTTCTTATTACAGTTATTTTAGGTTGTTGGAGGAAAAGGGAGACGTAGAAAGTTTAGACCAAAAGTATAAGGTGATGATAGCAAAGTTGTGAATGAGAAACCGAAGAGATAAAGGAAACCAACAACAAAGACAATGAACATGTTGATGTTGACAATCAACAAGCGGAAGCAATTTGGATCTTAAGCACTCTAATTTCATTAATTTAGCAATCAAGCAAACATGTTCATCAACTTAGAAGTAGGGTTTCAAAAAGTACCTTTGAAGAATCCTCCTCCAACTGCAAATTTGGTTGAATTCTTTACTCCAATGCTTGAAGACTACCACTTGATCTTCCCTACTATTCTCTAAGACCTTAAATCGGAAGGTGGATTCCAAAATGAGGTTGAATAAAGGGTATTAGAGAATTGTCTGGTTTTTTTTTTATCAAGAACTAGAGATAAACATTTTTTTTTCTAAAAAATTCAGATCTTGCATGCCCTCATATCATCTGCTCAAGTTTTGTTTTTGTCTTCCTCCATCATGTAATCCAATTACCCAAGAGGATGACACTCAAGCTACAACAATTTTGGGTGGAAATGTGAGTGTTAAAAGTGGGAAAAACTCACTTAGAGTTTTTCTTTAATTNATTTTATAAAATATTAATTTAATAATTAATATTATATAAAATTCATTAGTTTTTAAAAAAATTAATTCCATAATTAATTTTGTATAAATTTAATTTTTAATAATTAATTAAATATTTTAATTAATTATATTAATTTAATATCAAATATTAAATTAATTAAACACTAATTCCTCAAACATGAATCCTTATTCGTGTAATTAATATTTAAATCATATTTAAATAGTATTCATTCTCCAATTTCATTTAATTTGATAATTAAACGTTTAATTATATCACATATAATTAATAATTCCCTTAATTTGAATGTGAATGTTTCAAATTTTCACATCACATTATTCTAAGGTTTAATCTGTTTGTGAGCTAGTAGGGGACCTAATGGAACTACAAATCATGAGCTCCAACGATCCAAGATTAATTGGCTGAACTCTTTAAACCGAATTAATCAACATTCGTTAACTACTGGGTCACTCTACTAAAGCCCAGTAGTTGTACTTTTCTAACTGTAGATATATTTCTGTCCATTTGATTTAACCATGATTAGTAAGTCGATCCTTCACAGGTTGTTTGTATTAATAGTTGGGTCAAAATTACCATTTTACCCCTGCACTACATCTTGTTTCTTAAGTCTCCACTGATCCACTAATGAATAGTTGGTTTATGGTCCTACCAATAAACCGAATCCCTCCCAGTCATAGAGAGGGTGAGGCCCATTGTTGAAGACTAGGGGTCAGTACTTAAGGGAACAACCTATCTACTAACCCTAAAATGAGTAAGGGTGAATTCCATCTTGTAGGACTATCTCCCCAACTATCTATCCGATCTTACCCCTAAAATGGAAGGCTTATTGAGCGGCGCTATTGAGCCACTTTCACCTATGCAGATTAAAGGATAATCCCGAATAAACAAGAGTTCATAGTTAGCTCATGATTGAGATGGAGTTACCTTAGGTCACAATATTGAAGTAGTCATTTTTAACAGTAAATGATAATTATAAAGAAAAAGTGACTATTTTGTGGTTCAATTTTATGGAAACATCTTTTGCATAAGATGCCCTGACTCGCATGTCTAGAAATGAATAATTTTGGGATCACATCGTTTATATTAAATACAAAGATGGCCACATCCATAATATCCCTAGGATAAGTTACCCAAGCCTATTCTTATACTTATAGATCATTTTGGCTATATACCCAAACCCGATCCTCTTTTATATCTCTACACAAAGTTTAAGTTTTCACACTATAGTCAGAGGTTCGTTAGTTTATTGGACTTTAGGCTTTACATGTGCAATTTAAATATTCAATAATATCTCTATTGAATAAACCTCAATAACATCTTTATTGTAAATAGTACATATTTAATTTTACAAAATGCGAGTTTTAGAACATGCAACCCAACAAACTCCCACCTGGACTAAAACTCTAGTGGGTTTACATATACAATATTGAGTATGAGAGAACACAATAAACTAGGGCACAGATACCCAATAATTCTCCCACTTGCCCTAGTTTTATCTATCTCGTAAGCATGGTCTAACTAGGTGACCCTCAAACACTTTAGTCGTGAGGGCCTTTATGAATGAATAAGCTAAATTGTCTTCTAAGGCTATTTGCGTGATGATCACGTCTCCTTGGTGTACTATCTCCCTGATGAGATGGTACTTGCACCCGATGTGTTTTCCGTGCTTATGACTTATTGGTTCTTTGGAATTTGCAACTACTCCACTGTTATCGCCATAGAGGGTTGACACGTGCATATTTGGAATTACTTCCAAATTGGTCAAGAACTTTCTAAGTCATACTACTTCCTTGGTTGTTTTACATGTAACTACATACCCTGCTTCCATGGTGGAGTCAACAATACAACTTTGCTTTATACTCCTTCATACTATAGCTCCTCCATTCAGAGTGAATATCGATCTCGAAGTTGATTTCCTATAATTTAAATCGATATGAAAATCAGAATCAATGTATCCTATAAAGATTAGATCATTAGCACCATACACGAGCATATAGTCCCTCGTTCTCTAAAGATACTTGAGGATATTTTTAACGACAGTTTAATGATCATATCCTATATTAGACTGATATCTACTGACTATTCCAACTGCATAGCATATGTATGGGCGTGGTACATAACATGACATACATTAAACTTCCAACTGTTGATGCATAGGAAATTTGTTTCATAACCTCAATCTCTTGAGGTGTCTTAGGACATTGTTCCTTAGACAAATGAATTTTATGTCTGAAAGGTAACATACCTCTCTTGGGATTTTGCATTGTATATCTAGATAACATCTTGTCTATATAAGATGCATGAGATAACATTAGCGTTCTGTTCTTGCAATTCCGAACTATTTGGATTCCAAGAACATACTGTGCATCTCTCAAATATTTCATTTGGAATTGTGATGCCAACCATCTCTTAATGTCAGCTGAAAATTTTACTTCATTTTCGATGAGTAGAATATCATCAACATATAAAACCAGAAAAGACATAGTCTTATTGACAATCTTCTTGTAAACGCAGGGTTTGTAAAAGTTCTGTTCAAAGTCAATAAGATTTGATCGTAGTGTCAAATCTCATATTCCAGGATCGAGATGCTTGTTTCAACCCATAAATGGATCTTTTAAACTTGCAAATCTTTTGCTCTTGACCCTATTGTATAAACCCCTCTAGTTGAGACATATAGATATTTTCTTCAAGATAACCATTCAGAAAGGTCATCTTGACGTCCATTTGCCAGATTTCATAATCGTAAAAGGCAACAATGGATAAGAGTATTCTAATTGACTTAATCATGACAACTAGATAAAAGGTTTCTTCATAGGTCACCCCCTCTCTTTGGGAAAACCCTTTTGCCACGAGTCTAGTTTTGTAGGTTTGTACCTTACCAAGCTGGTCTCGTTTTCTCTTGTAGATCCATTTGAACCAATAGGTATTACCCCATCTGGTTGATCTACAAGTTTCCAAATAGAATTGAAGTACATAGACTCCATTTCGAGGTTCATGGCTTTTATCCATCGGTCTCGATCCACATATTCCATTACCCATTTAAAAGTTAATGGATCTTCTAAGCCATAATCAGGTATGATGACCTGAGTTTATGTTAAACCCGTGTAATGATTAGGCTGTTGAACAACTCTCCCACTACGTTGAGGCACTCTTAACTGTTGAGAAGGATGTGAAGAACTAATTTCATCAACAACTCTTGATGAAGGTTCAGCCTGATCAACAACCCTTGTTGATTTGTCTGTAGCTTCTGTGGTTATTTCACATAATACTAGGTTGATGATTCTTTATGTAGTCCTCCTCTAATAAGGTTACATTTGTCGATATAAATACTTTATTATTTTAAGGATCATAAAATAAACCACCTTTTTGTTTCTTTGGGGTAGCCTACAAGAGGCATACTTTTGAACGACATTCTAGTTTTTTGGGGTTATGTACCAGTATATGTGCTAGACATCTACAGATTCTAAAAGTGATGTAAACTACCTTTACGCCCTCTCCATAACTCATAAGGTATTTCTGAAACACTTCTTGAGGGAACCATGTTCAAAATATACACATTAGTCTCTATTGTATGTCCTTAGAAAGAATTAGGCAACTGAACATAACACATCATCAAATGAAACATGTTCAACAGGGTTTTATTTCTCCTTTCCGCTACACCATTTTGTTGAGGTGTACCAGTTGCTGTGAGTTGATATTGAATTCTGTGTTCTATTAAATAATCTTGGAATTTTAGGTCCATATACTCGCCACCTCGATCTGATCGAAGTGTTTTGATCTTTTTACCTAATTGGTTCTCAACATCTGCCTTATATTCCTTGAACTTTTCAAGGGTTTTGGATTTATGATGTATCAAGTAAATATAGCCATATCTATAATAATCATTGATAAAATTGATAAAATATTCATACCCTTCTCGTGCTTTAACATTCATTCGACCACAGAGGTCAGAATGTACAAGTTCCAATGGTTCTTTGGCTTTAAGACCTTTTCTAGTAAAAGATCTTTTGGTCATTTTACCCGCAAGACATAATTCACATGGTGGTAGAAAGTTGTATTCTAACTGATTTAGGAGTCCACTCTTAACCAATCTCCCAATCCTATTGAGACTAATGTGGCAAGTCTTAAATTCCAAAGATAAGCATTAGGAGAAATTTTTCGTTTTAGTTGTTTTAAACATCTCTATATTCGAAACAACTTTTACCTTAGTTGGTTTTAACACATATAAGTTATGTTTCAATTTTGCAGAACATATTTTAATACCTTTTGAAATAATGAACACTTCGTTAAATTCAAAAGAGACTTTATACTTTTGTTCTAACAAACAAGAGATAGATTTCAAATTCCTCCTCCCGCCAGGAATGTAATAAATATTTTTCAAGTAAAATGAATCTATCTTCAATAAATAACTTTATATCTCTCACTGCTTTAGCTGAGACAACCTCTTCGGTCCCTACTTTAAAGGTTGTTTCGCCTTTTGCAAGCTGCCTCCACGAACTAATTTCCTAAGCGAAAGCACAAATATAATTAGCAGTACCTGAATCTAATATCTAAGTTAATTTATCATTATCCACTAAACATGTCTCAATGACAAGTAAATTATATTTACTTTGTTGTGCTTTCTTAGTTTCCTCATCTATGACACTCATGTTTATTACTTTTAACATATCTAGAACATGTTCATTAATAAAGGTTCTATCCTTTATGCCATAGTTATAAACTTCTTCGAAAATATCGTTCCTAACTGTTTGTCCAAACAACGTTTGTAATAAATCTATGATTTCTTTAGCATAAACCATGTTCTTGAATTTCTTAGCTAGTATATCGGGTATGTTTGCTAAGATATGGATTTGAGTCTTTTGATTTGCCCTAATCCATCTGTCATATGCATTCCAAACTCTTTGGTTTGTAGATGAGCTGGGAGGGGGAGGACATTCCTCTGTTAAAACAAATCTTAAACCATCAATTGCTAGTATTGCGTTTATATCTGATTTCTATGTTGAAAAATTATGACCGTTAAAATATCGAGAGCCAGTAATTTGGAAGAATTTGACATGCTGAAAATATAAACAAATTCCAATCAGTAAATTGCTTTTAAACCCAATCAAATTTTAGCAAAGGTAATAACATACCCATATTTCATTATTTATTTGCAACGATACTTTAATGAGTCAGAATAGATGCTACTGAGGGGCATTCAAATATTCCTTCACTAAAGCAAGACATTCTTAACTAAATTCTAACTCCAGAATAACTCTTATTCCTATAGTTATTTAGTTTGGTCAAAAACTTACTTAACACTTAGTAACTCTTGTAAATATAACCCTCCATTTTTAGACCTTAGAGATCATCCCTAACAATGCTTCCGAACTGGAGAGTCCAAGGTTGGGAATGATCCAAAAAGATCCTATCCATTTTTGAAGTTTGAGTTGTTCTGAATCTCATGTTACAACCCTCCTAGTGGATAGTCGTTGAAAAGATGACTAGCTTATGTCACCTAAAAACGAAAAGCAAGCACAGCATAGGAATCTCACAGTCCAAACTAATGGAAGAGACCGCAAGACACGTTGACACATATCCTCCACCCACTTACTATGAACTACTTCCCCTCTTCACCTTGCTATTGACCCATGCAAACACTTTCTGAATGGAGGTCACTCCGAGAGTGACACGAAGTCGAGCATGAATCTCACGGTGTGAATTCTTAAGGACGTGAGAGCTAAAAAATAATATATCATATATATTATTAATCTCTCACTGAAGTGTTCTATTTATTTTGGGTAAATATTTAATTAGGTATATTCTGGCTAATAAACAACCTAAGTCTAGGTGTTTATCCAAGTATGATGTTTTATTTGGATTTAACCTGCAATATCTAAGTGATAAACCATTTTATTACCTCAAATCGCTCACGCATGCTTATAAAACAGGGTTAACAATGCTCAAGAACCAGCTAAAATCCTCAAGTAGTAGGTGTTCCATAAACTGTCAACTTAAGTACATTCAGTCTTAGATAGGATTTTAGCCTATGTGAGTTTGTAACCAAAGTTTTACAAGACAACGACCTATTTTAACTATTTAAAATAAGTTGTTATTTGTTAACCCTAGGTGAGCATGTATTTTATATTTGTTATAGATTTTAAATGTCTAATTTATTTTATAACACTTTATAAAATATATACATGCTTCCAATCCATAACAACATCAGGCCATTTCACAATTTAATATAACATTTTATATTAAACACATGAAACCCTAACACATGCATACTATATATTATAACTAATTATGACATACTTTCAATGCATGCTTCTTATGGTGAGATTTTAAATCTACATGGCATGCTTTATGCACATACAAGATAAACTATTTAATTTATACATTCATAATGCGCAATTAAATAAACCACACTAAAAATGAATCGATTTTGGCATCCTAAGCTAGAAAATAACTAAATTTATTACAATAATAAACAATAAATTGCCTCAAACCGCCTCCGAACACTTTGAATCGCTTGAAAACCCCTTGAACCGACTCCAAAACTCCAAAAATCGATCAAACTAGTCGAACCGAATCGGTCCAGACCATTTGAATTGGCTAAGTTAACTTCAGTCAAGCGGGCGATTTGGATGGTGCAGCTGGTGCGCGAGAGCTGATGAGTCATGAGATGGCTGGAGCTTCACAAGATGGCTGGAGTGCATGGGTGTTGGGTTTTTATGTCCTAAAACTCGTGGTTTGTAAACAATAAAATTTATTCTCAAAATTCAATAAGTTGTTATTGAATATATGTATTGCTTATTAGAAATCCAATAAATCTAAAAGAACCATGACTATTACATGAGTACTTGAACTTTATGTGGAGATATAACAATAGATTAGGTTCGAGGAAAAAGTCAAAATGATCTATAGTATATGAATAAGGTTGGGTGCCTTATTCTGGTAACACTATTGGATGCGGCCTACTTTGTAGTTGTTACAAAGAGTTGTAAAGTGCTACAAATGAAGTGATCTTAATTCGTACATGTTATGACATGAGGAGTGGGGTTGTCCTGTGCAAAAAGGTTTGTAGAAAATCGGACCACAAAATCAGTCACTTTTACTTTATAACGTTGTTTACTGTTTAAGACTGACTATTTCAAAGCACCTAGGTAACTTGACCTTAATCCTAAGCTAACTGTGAACTCCCGTTTATTTGGGATTATCCTTAAATTTGCGTAGGTGAAGGTTGGCTCAACGACACCGACTAAAAAAATCTCCATTTTAGGGGTAGGGTAGATAACTGGGGACATATGGTGCAAGAAAGAATTCACTCCTACCCGCTTTTAGGGATAGTAGAGAGGTTGTTCTCTTAAGTGCTGATTCCGGGTCTTAAACAAGGGGCTCCACCCTTTCATTGGCCCGAGAGGGACTCAGTTTGTTGATTGGATCACAAATCAATTGTTCATTAGAGGATCAGTGGGACTTAAGGAACAAGAGGTAATCTCGGGGGTAAAATAGACATTTTACCCAGCCGTTATTACGAACAACATGTGAAGGGTTAACTTACTAATGATGGTTATATCGAGTGGACATAATATATCTACAGTGAGGGGAGTTCAACTATGGGCTATAGTGGAGTGACCCATTAGTTAACGAATGGGGTTAATTCGGTGTAATGAGTTTAGTCAATTAATCTCGGATCGTTGGAGCCCATGATCTGTAGGTCCGTAATGTCCTCCTACTAGCTCGTAAATGGATTAGTTTAGAGTAGCGTGATAAGTTAATTTGAAACGTTCAAATTAGAATTAAAGGAATTAATAATTATATGAGATATAATTGCACGTTTAATTTTAAGAATTAAACAGAATTGAAGAATTAATATTTAAATATGATTTAAATATATGAAGGTGAATTTGTGTAAAATTAATTTAATATTTGATATTAAATTAATTAAGATTATTTATATTGTTTAAATAATTACTTATTAATTTTATTGAGAAAATTAATTTTGTAAACTTAATAATATTTTCAATTTTAGAAATCAAATTGATTTTTGAAATCATTTTGGAAAATTTGAAAATGTTTGAAAAACACAAATGGAAAAATAGTTTTTTCCATTACACCTTCAACTTGTTCACACAAAACCCACCCATTTGGCTTCAATAACTCCAAGCATGAGCTGCGTCTCATGCAATCATCTTCTTTGCATGAAGGTCATGCAATATATGAAGAAGATTGGAGCAGAATTATGACACATCTATAGAATTTTTGCTAAAAAATTCGTGTTGAAGAAGGTGTTCTTCAAGTGGGTTGATGCAGTGAGCTCTTCTCCAAGTTTCCTTAATTCAAGATTATTTTGAGTTCTACAACTCAATCTAAAGCTTCAAGAGAATAGTGGGGAAGATCTTGAGGTGGTCTACAATAAGATTTGGAGAAGTTTGCAGTTGAAATCGAGATTTGAAGAAGTTCTACAAAGGTATGACTTGAAACCCTCTTGTTTTAGTATGAGCATGCTTTAGTTTATGCCAAAATTAATGAATTAGAGTACTTATTGATCCTTGTTGCTTCCGCTAATTGCTGATACATTCCAACAATGGGATGACTGGAGCTTACAGGATGGTTGAAGTGCACGAGACAACTGGAACTTCATGAGATGGCTGAAGCTTCACGGGACAGTTGAAGCGTAATTTCACGAGATGGCTAAAGCTTCACGAAACGGCTAAAGCGCAACCTCACGAGACAGCTGGAACTTCACAAAATGGGTCGATGGTCATGGACCGGGTCTAGGAGGATCTTCTCGGGTCTTTGAGCAAAAAACTTCAGAAAAAACAAGTTGTTCTCTTCACTAGAACCGAATAATTACGACCTAAAATCAACTCTATTAACTCTAGTAAATTTACAGACCCTTCAAGACATATTAAAGCCCATAAAATATCGGACAATTACAATAATTATTACAAACCGGAATAGAATTTAGATGTCAATACCTAAATTATCCATTTTTAGAACATATTCATCCATCATATGAATAATCACCCACTATATGCTAAAATTAATGTAAATTGAGTGCTTAAAACATACTCTAACACCAGTTGTTGGTGTTGCAATCAACAAGCGGAAGCAATTTGGATCTTAAGCACTCTAATTCTATTAAAATTTTAGCAATCAAGCAAGCATGTTCATCAACTTAGAAGTAGGGTTTCAGAAATTACCTTTGAAGAATCCTCTTCCAATTGCAAATCCGGTTGAATTCTTCACTCCAATGCTTGAAGACTGTTACTTGATCTTTCCTACTATTCTTTAGGACCTTAGATTGGAAGGTGAATTCCAAAATGACGTTGAATCAAGGGTATTGGAGAATTTTTCTGGTTTTTGCGTCAAGAACTAGAGAGAAATAATATCTCTAAAAAATTTAGATCTTGCATGCGCTCATCTCACCAGCTCAAGTTTTTTTTTTGTCTATATTCTTCAATTTCGTTTAATTTGATAATTAAACGTTTAATTATATCACATATAATTAATAATTCTCTTAATTTGAATTTGAATGTTTCAAATTTTTCCATCACACTATTCTAAGGTTTAATCCATTTGTGAGCTACAAGGGAGACCTAATGGACCTACTGTTGGATATTATGCCCAAAAACTCGTAGATAGTAAGTGCTATTAATTGACCATCATCAATAAAGAGTTATGGATGTTAAATCAATAAATTTTATTGTTTGTATTATTGTCTATTTTGTCATAATAACCCTAAATCCAATAAACTAGCATCCAATGCTACATTATGAGTTTTGAACTGTATGTAGAGACATACATGGATCAATGTTCAAGATACAACCTAAAGGGTCTATAGTATAGGGATAAGACTGGATACCTTATCCTAGTAGCACTGTGGATATGACCCACTTTGTATTTGATACAAATGTAATGATCCAACGCGTTCGTGTAGGTGACACGCGAGTGGGGGTATCCTATGCAATGAGTTTGCATAAGACTAAACCACGAAATAGTAGTAACCACTAGATGTAATATCGTTGACTAGTTAGGTTTCTATTTCAATAGAATGACCTAGGGGATTCAGTCTTAATCCTGAGTATATTATGAACTCCTGTTCATGAGGGATTTTTCTTTGACTTGTATGGGTGAGGGTGATCAAATCGCTAACCCAATATGTCTACCATTTTAGGGACAAGATTGAATGGGGAGTTGGGAACATAATAATACAAGATGAAATTCACTTCTTCCCGCCTTAAGGGTAAGTAGATGAGTGTTCCTTTAAGTGATGTCTCCGGGACTTGAACAAAGGGCCCTATCCTCTCATTGGCCCAAGAGGGGTTTTTGTTGATTGGTTGGACCATAAACACGTTGTTCATTAGAGGAGCATTGGAACTTAAGAAGTCAGAGGTAACCCAAAGGTAAAATGGTATTTTGACTAAGAGTGCAACTGTGGGTCTTTAATGGAATGTATTGATAATTTGTAGAAATACAAGTTATTAAAGCTCAAATTATTAAAACAATGAGAGAAGCCGATAGTAAATAGGCAATATTACGATTGAACGCACCAAACTAAAAGCAAAATTGCGATCGCTAACTCTCATCGCATAAAAGCAATTAAACTGAGTTAATCTTGTATTTCTGTGCAGGAACAAAGCACGATTTCCTAAGTTGGCGATCCAATGGTACTTCAAAGACAGACGTGTGATGTCCTTACATAAAGGCGATGACCTAATGTGATAAAACGTGATGGGACGTGAAGCCGATAGCGGTCAAATCAGAAATTCAGTTGGCGGCCGTTGAAAACCATACCGTTGCAAATCCATTGAACCTCCGGTGAGCATCAGACGGCGCGACAGGGTATGGAAATTAATGCTGCCCATCCACCAATCATTAGTGAGATGAAGAACTATTTTTTCTTGAAGTCTATAAATACCATTCAATGCTACCAAACCGAGGGTGAATTAATTCCGGGAGGTCGAGAGACTGCTGGAACAACACGGAAGAGAGATACAAACCCATACCTAACCCTTGTGAGAGCAAGAGTTTACAAGTTAGAAAATATTTGGAGTGCTAAAACTCGTGTAAATGCCAGAAGAAGCAAGACACTGCTTACTTGGCTTAACACTTACACCATTTTATTTGCAAGAATGGAAATTACATTTCAATCTATGTTCATTCTTTTCGCGCCATACATAAGTAGCTAAATTTGTGAATGATTTGAGAAGTACTTAGCTAGCATGACTTAAGTTGTGCACTTTATGCGATCATCTTGTCTTATGTATGCTTCATTCATCACTTTGAGTACTTGAAAGAGTAGTCTAAAGACATAGAATCTAGGCTTGAAAAGGTCATATTAAATTTCATAAGCAAGAGTAGAGGAGACTTAGAAATAAGTTCTATCTGCTGCATTCCCTACACATCGCATGCATCCTAGACATAGGAAATGTGTCCATATGCCTTGAGAAATATAGTGCTTAATATTTGTGTATAGCATGATCGCATGATTTGTAAAATATCTTAAGAAATGTTAGCAAAACCTCTTTTCAACCCTTTTATTGCAAATTTGTTACAACACCATTCTTCTATCGCTTTGCATTTAATTCCATCGCCTTAAGAAATCAAAGTCAATGACCATCCACAGAAAATGCCAAAAGAAGGAGATTGATCACCAATTTTGAACAAGAAGAAGATGAATCACTTAGTGACGCATGGGTGAGATTTAAGAGGCTAGTACATGGCTGCCCACACAATGGATTACCTGATTGCCTCCAAATGGAGATTTTCTATCATGGACTTAACTCTGTATCGCAGACAGCTGTCAATGCCGCAGCAACAAGAGGTCTTCTGGATAAAACATATGATGAAGCAAAGAATATTCTTGATCGCATCTCAAAAAAACATTGAAGATTGGCAAGAAATCGATCAAAGAACGAAGCCCAAAGAAAGTAATTCAAGTAATGGTGCCATCTCATCATTACAAAATCAGATGAATGCGATGATAAACTTGTTGCAAGCCATCGCAATAAACAATTCAGGAGCTCGAAATGGGCTAATGAATGAAATAGAGCAAACAAGCACTGGCTGTGTCTTATGTGAAGAATCGCATTCTTTTGAGAAATACCCACGAAATCCTCAAACATTTTACTTTGTCAAAAACAATCCTTATTCAAACACTTACAACCAGGGGTGGCGAAATCACCCCAACTTTTCTTGGAAGAACAACCAACATCAAAGCAGTCAGCCTGTGGCTCAGAGAGAGGGACCACCAGGGTTCTTCCATAGATCTAATGGACAACAGCAAGCTAACAGTTCTCAACCATCATCCTCATCATCCCTGGAGAACTTGTTGAAGGAATACATCAAAAAGAATGAAACAGTCCTTCAAAACCAAGCTACATCCATTTGCAATTTAGAAACTCAAATGGGACAAATTGCGGGAGAGCTAAATAACAGACCCCAAGGGACATTGCCTAGCTTAACCGAGCTTCCACGCAATCTAGGGAATGCCAGGAAAGAACATTGTCAAGCAGCGATAGAAGCCAGAAAGAAGCCTCGCAAGACTGAATCAAAGGAGCAACCTGCGATTGAATCAAAGAAGTCTCTATTGCAAACTGAATCAAAGAAGTCCAAGACAACCAGGGAACTAAAAGATGCGATCACTTCTAAGCCTCCAAACCATGAAACACTGGAAGTACAACTACCTTCATTTCCTCAAATACTGAAAAAGAAACATAACAATGAAGGGTAGTGTTGTGTTTAAGAAAGGGAGAAAGGAAAATAAATATGCTTGTCTTATGCTATGCGTTGATCTCCATGTGTCGATGGTCATGCGTTGGACTAGAAAAGATACAATATGCATTTAAGTACGAATGCGATGACCATGCATTCCTGCCACAAGTTTTCTTGCTCTCGCGCCAAGTATAACGAGAACGCAAGTTTCTTGGGATGATCGAGATCGAACACAGGGACTTGTAACTCAATGTTTGTGAAGTGATGTGTTTGAAGCGATGAATAAAAGTAAAAAGACAGAAGTTAATGGAATATGTGCTACTCCTACTCTTAACTAAACAAATTGAGCAATGGAAGTTTAACTATGAGAATTGATAGAGATGCAACAGTCGTTAACGCATAATAATGTTCATTATGTTAGGTCACAGGAGTAATCCCAGCTTACCACACTAACGCATTGCACCTCTCGGTGGCCAGCCGCATGCCTATCTCTATAATGCATGGTTGCGTCGAGCATAAGATCGTGCCTATCTCTAGGAACAATGCATACTTTGCTTTAGTGTGTTCCACTACCCACCCTCTCAGGCGATTATTTGTGGCTAATCAGCTCATAGACAAGCATTGCGATGGCTCATAGACAAGTTTTGCTACCACAACACACCAAGCAAAGAAGATTAACTCACTATACTCTCGCAATGCACACCTCTCGATGGGTTACTACATGCATCCTATCTCTAAGCTGCACGATTGAGTATGTGACTACCCTTGATAACTAAACGATGAATGTAGACGATGATAAAGGAGAAGAAGATGAAGTTAAAGGAACTAATAGATGCATTGATTAAAAAATGTATTAATGTCTTAAGCCAAAATGTAATACAATACAGAGATAAGAGGAGAAGTGGAAGGCTAGATGAAAACAATCTCTTGCTTTTCATCAGAAATGCGTCAAGGCTGCTGGTAGTGCCATGGATGGATGGTGGAGTCATCTCTCTCGAGCTCTATCTCCAGAGTAACTCTGGTAGTCACTTGGAATGGTCCATGGAGGTGGAGAATCCTCAAAGAAAATCTTGCTCATGCTCTCATATGTGATCACAAGGATCTGTCTTAAGGCAGAAGCTCGGATTGTTTGAAGTGAAGATCCAAGTGCTATTTATAGAGCTCAAACGCCGACAGCATTAATAATTGTGTTCTGACTCACTGCTACCTTTGTCGTGGTATGGGCAATATCAATATCACCTTATCTTGTTGATACTCCCAAGGTATACGTTCATGCTCGTTTCTCCTGAAGTACCAATGCATTCCACCCACCTTGCGATCAACCTTCTATCACGGTTATTACTCTGTAGCTGCAACATCCATGCGATGAACTTGTCTTCTTGAAGATTAACACATGCGATCAACTTTGCGATGGTTTAGGATCAACGCATGCGATCGATTCCTGCGATAGCTACAAAAATAGACATTTTGACGCAGAATAACGCATAATATAGGGTTGTAGAGATTTTTAGTGCCGGTTGACGCAAGCTTTACTTTTCTCATGAATTCTTAGTATTATCAATGCATATTCTGCTTGTTAGTCCTCATAATTTTAAGTAAAAGGCTACAATAGCTTGTATTTCTACAAGCTATCAGCCAGTATCAACGCTTCTTGGAAATATTGAAACAATTACACATTAATATTTCATTCATAGAAGCGATGGAGCAGATGCCTCTGTATGCGGAATTTTTTAAGGACACCGTCTCGAAGAAGAGAAACACAGGAAGATTCGCCACGGTGGGATTGACACAAGAATACAACACTATAATTCTACCAAAGATGCGTGACCCAGGCAGTTTCATACCCTGCTTAATAGAAGGAATCTATATTGGCCAAGCATTATGCGATCTCGGGGCAAGCATAAACTTAATGCCCCTTTCAATTTTCAAAAGATTAGATGTGGGACAGCTAACACCCACAACAGTGATTCTTCAACTTGCCGATAGATCCTTGGTGCACCTTGAAGGGAAATTAAAGGATGTCTTGGTAACAAAAAACAGATTCATCCTAACTGCAGACTTCATTATCTTAGATTATGAGGCAGATAAAGATGTTCCAATTATATTGGGACGACCATTCTTGTCTACTGGTCATGCTTAAATAGATGTGCATAAGGGAGAAATCACAATGAGCGTCAACGGAAAGAAGCTCAGGTTTAATATTATCAAGGCCATGAAGTTCTCAGATGAGGAAGGCTTATCTGATTCCGATGATGAACAAACTTGCATTGGAAATTGGGAATCCGAGGAAGAGAATGAAGAAAGAGAGGATGTTCTAGCATCCATTGAGACTTGCCATGCGATAACAGAGATGTTGAAGAATGATAAAACGCTGAATTTGGATGAAGAAAGAAAAGCACAAAAGCCCTCTTTAGAGCAACCACCTACACTAGAACTAAAAACTCTACCAACCCAGTTGAAGTACGTATTTTTTGGCCAGAATGAAACCTTACCAGTCATCATATCCTCTGCGTTACCTGAAGAAAAAGAAACCGCGTTGGTCAGTGTTTTCAAAAAATATATTAAAGAGATTGGATGGACGCTCGCAGACATCAGAGGTATTAGTCCAACGCATTGCATGAATCGAATCCGGCTTGAAGAAAATCAAAAGAGCTCAATAGAACCTCAACGCAGACTGAACCTTGTGATGAAAAAGGTTGTCAAAAAAGAAATCATCAAATAGTTAGATGCCAACATTATCTACCCCATCGTAGATAGCACGTGGGTCAGCCCCGTGCAATGTGTTCCCAAAAAGGGTGGGATGACAGTGGTTCCTAATGCAAACAACGAATTGATCTCCATGAGGACCATCACGAGTTGATGGGTTTGTATAGATTACAGGAAACTCAATGCGGCAACAAAGAAAGATAATTTCCCCTACCATTCATTGATCAAATGCTCAACAAATTAGCGGGGAATGATTATTTTTTCTTCCTTGATGAGTATGCAAGCTATAACCAAATTATGATCACACTAGAAGATCAAGAAAAGACCACGTTCACATGTCCATATGGAACATTCCCCTTTTGTCACATGCCTTTTGGATTGTGCAATGTACCTAGTACGTTTTAAAGGTGTATGATGGTGATCTTCTTCGAGTACCTTGAAGCCTCAATTGAAATCTTTATGGACGACTTTTTAGTCTATGGACAAACCTATGAAATCTGTCTGCAAAACCTGGAGAAAATACTGAAAAGTTGTGAAGAAATTAATCTGGTGTTGAACTGAGAAAAGTGTCACTTTATGATCGAGGAAGGAATTGTGCTAGGGCACAAGGTTTCAAGGAATGGGTTAGAGGTGGACAAAGCAAAAATTGAAGCTATAAAAAAACTTCCACCTCCAACGAATGTGAAAGCTTTAAGGATTTTCCTAGGGCACGCAAGGTTTTACAGAAGGTTTGTGGAGGACTTTTCCAAAATCGCTAGACCTTTGAATACGTTGTTAGAAGCTGATAGACCCTTTGATTTTGATTCACACTGCCCCACTGCATTCAAAACACTAAAAGACGCTTTGACACAACACCAATTTTGATCGTACTTGATTGGGTGAGGCCATTCGATCTGATGTGTGACACCAGTGGGTATGTGATGGGGGCAGTCTTGGCACAAAAAGTAAAGACAATTTTACACCCCATCGCATATGCTATCAGGACACTAAACTCCACGCAAGAAAATTACACCACTACCAAGAAGGAACTTTTAGCAGTGATTTTTGCTATTGAAAATTTTAGACCCTATTTGTTGGGGTCAAAAGTGATAGTCCACACAGACCACTCCGTGATAAAATATTTGATGACAAAAAAAATGCGAAGCCTAAACTAATCCAATGGGTTTTCTTACTCCAAGAATTTGATATGGAAATAATCGACCGAAAGGGAATAGAAAACAAGGTCATTGACCATCTATCACGATTAGAAAATTCAAAAGTGGATCGCATCCAATCAGTGGTGAATGCCACATTTCCTGATGAGCAGCTGCTCAAGATTGAAGAACTTCTACCCTGGTATGCGGATATTGTCAACTTCTTGGTCTGCAAACAATTTCCTAAAAACTATACACCCCATCCAAACAAAAAACTCATACATGAATGAAAAATTGACTACTGGGACGATCCAAATCTCTACAAAAGGGGACTAGACCAAATATTGAGACTTTGTGTTCCAGAAACTACATTCCATCGCATATTGTTTCAATGTCA
The DNA here is from genome assembly GCF_009727055.1 of Benincasa hispida. Classification (NCBI taxonomy): domain Eukaryota; kingdom Viridiplantae; phylum Streptophyta; class Magnoliopsida; order Cucurbitales; family Cucurbitaceae; genus Benincasa; species Benincasa hispida. The sequence continues at coordinate 12,610,256 of NC_052358.1, forward strand.
TGAATCACCTTATGGAGGGCATTTTGGCAGACAGCGCCCGACAGCAAAAGTTTTGCAATGTGGGTATTACTGGCCCACTCTGTTTAAAGACGCATGAGAATACTCCATGAAATGCAACAAGTGTCAACACAATGGAAGCATTTTAGAAAAAAAATGTGATGCCAATGAACATCATTCTGGAGGTGGAGCTATTCGACGTTTGGGGAATAGATTTCATGGGACCATTTCCATCATCAAATGGTCATAAATACATTTTATTGGCTGTCGGCTATGTATCCAAATGGATTAAAGCTGTTTCATGCATTGAAAACGATGCGGCAATAGTTTCTAAGTTCTTACAGAAAAACATTTTTACTCGTTTTGGCACTTTACGTGCCATAATAAGTGATGAAGGGACCCACTGTGTGAATCACATTGTTAGTAAACTGTTGATCAAATATAGTGTCCACCATAAGATCGCCACCACGTATCACCCTCAAACAAATGGGCAAGCAGAGGTTTCTAACAGAGAAATCAAGTCAATCTTAGAGAAGATGGTGAACCCATCGAGGAAGGATTAGGCCATGAAACTAGATGATGCCCTATGGGCATATCGGGCTGCTTATAAGACACCCATAGGCATGTCACAATATGCATTGATGTTTGGAAAGGCTTGTTATCTACCGTTGGAACTGGAATATAAGGCGATGTGGGCAGTTAAGAAACTCAACTTTGATCTTAAGGCTGCAGGAGAAGAGAGAAAACTTCAACTACTAGAGCTGGACGAGTGGAGATTACAAGCGTATGAGAATTCCAAAATTTATAAAGAACGCACCAAGCGATGGCATGATAAGCATATTTGTGAGAAAAACCTCAAGGTAGGTCAAAGGGTATTGTTGTTCAACTCCAGGGTGCGTCTCTTTTCTGGAAAACTAAAGTTGCGTTGGTCCAGGCCTTTCATAATCAAGGAAGTATTCCCGCATGGAATGGTGAACGAAGATGGAACCAACGCATTTAAAGTGAATGGACAGAGAGTGAAGCTATATCATGGAGGGGATATCTAGCGTGAGAAAACCTCCATTGACTTAGGTAAGCTAGAATAGAGAAGAAACACTCAGTCCCTGTGATGTTAAGCGGTATACATTCATCAGGGACGAAGTATATCCTTTTGTGTATCCTTTTGTTTTCTTTCAGAATCTATTTTACTTTCTGCATATTTACTACTTTATATGACTATCAACTCTTTTTCAACTTCGTACTTCATTCTATCCTTTTGATTGTGTCATTTTGATCGCAATGGATTAGTGCGATGGGCTTAAAAGAAAAAAACACGCGATCAGTTGAGCATTTGAAGAAGCCCAATTCTTCGCGATTACAATATTAGCCTATCGTAGGTAAGGAAATCGTACGTCTCCTTTGAAAACTGAAAAGACGTAAAAAATTGTCACCTTATTTAATGTGGCGTCAGGTAATAATTAGGTTTGCACAAAACCCCATCCCTTTTCCTTCTTCGTCTATTTAAACTCCCCTCTCCTATTATTCAAACGTTTTACTTTCACTGTTCTCAAAACTTTCGAGCCCTCTAACCTCCGATGAATTAGCATATCCCTTTTCGACCATCATTCCCTTTAGATTCCGGAAACCTCCTTTCCAAATGGCAAGTAGCAAGGGTACCCCTACCTCAACCCATTCATCCAACCCAGGTTCCACATTCGAAGTTGTCTCACCGACGACTTCGTTGCAGCCCATTGCCTTCCCAACCGCCCCACCACCCACATACGCGCCACCAGCTATGGTGGCTTCCGCCCATCCATTCGCTCCTACCTTAATCTCTCAGCCACTACCCTTTCGCAATCATCCTCATCACACGGCCAAAACCCTCAAGACCTCTCCATTGCAAGCAAGGTCAGGCGAAGAGATGAACGCGAGGTTTATGGCGATATCCTTTAAACCCTCAAACCACTCGAGCAACTTGATGAGGAATTCGTCAACCAACCACACTCAAGCGATCGCAAACCTAAGAAAAGCAGTCGTTCTGGTGCTGCAGCCTCATCTGCTGAGGCATTGGCCAAGGAGTTTCAGAAAAAAGCAAAGAAAGTATGTGAGGGTCTGGGAAGCCTTCGAAAGGATGCGTCAGCACTCATCACCGCAACTAAATTTCATCATGAACTATGCGATGAGGAGTTAGAATGTCCGCCACCCCAACCTGAAAAATCCTTGGACAATATAGAGCGGACCGCGATAGAATTTGAGCGAGAAATGCAGGAAAAAAGTGACAGGGAAAGGAAACTGGCCAAAAGAAAGGAAAGTACACTAAGCGTCAGCCTCAAAGAACGCAAGCAAAAGAGGCTAAGGAAAAAGGCACTGGAAATAGCGCAGCAGGAAAAGAGAAGGCACCAAAGAAACAAACGGTGCGAAGAGAGAACAAGGGTAAGGCACCCCTGGTGGAGGAAAAGGTGCTAAAGAAGAGACCTTCGATCTTGATGGAGATGGCTTTTCTGCCATCTGCATTGCCTCTCCCTAACTTCATCGCGCAAACGATCGAGGCGTTAGGATGGCACGATTTTTGCACGGGAGTGAAGACGGTTAAGCCGACCACAGTTGCTACATTTTATGAAAGGAAACCCCACTCGGGGCGCTATAAGGTTGACATTGGGGATGGCTCAATCGGGTTTGGCGTCTCAAAGATCAATAGAATTTTCAACTTAAAAGACACTGGTGACGCTGAAGGAAACCAAATCATTGGAAACCCCACCACTGAGGAGTAGAAAAAGGATTTGAAGGCGGTAGCATTGCCCTGAAAGCAATGGAACATTTCTGTCAAAGGAGTTAAGACGCTATCGCCTCACGACTTGACCTTGAAGCCAACGTGTGGCTTTACTTCATCAAGTGAAAATTGATGCCAACAACTCACGACCACACCATTTCACGGGAAAGAGTCATGACGATCTATTGCATTATGCGTCGCATCCTAATTAACGTTGGAAAGATGATCGTCGACCAAATTTGGACACTGTTATCCAAACCAAAAGGGTAGCTGTTCTTCCCGTCGCTCATTACAGAGCTATGTGTGCAAGAATGGTTTGAAGAAGAAAATGACGTGGCATTCAAGGCCATGCTCACAGACAAGTCTCTACATAGACTGATGAGATTGCCACCATAAGGAGAAGGCCCATCCATGACTCCTCAAAAGCAGCAACCTCCCAAATCCGCAGCTACTAAAAGCCCCTAGCAAAAGAAGCAAATGGTTGATAAAAACCTGGTCCTCTCCCCTAAAGTTCAAAAATCCACTCCTCTACCCATCATTGCAGAAACGCGAGTTGGCATCGATCTCAACACTCCACCCTCTCCAGAAAATACGCCATCTATCAAGTCTCGATCCCCTAGCTCCACTGACGATTCTCTCGCCGTCCTTCCTTTGGCCGCTCAACACCCAACTCCCCAACCATCGCTTAAGCACCAAAAGAGCCCGCCATGTTCTATTGATGACCCAAGTCAACTATCACCTCATATTGAAAAAGGCAATAGCTCAGGCATTGGTGAGACTGGTATGTGGCAGCCTGATGGCGAACAGCCACAAGCTCACCCCAATGTGACCGCAGACGTCAACTTTGAAGATGAATGGTATAAGTTTCTTCACAATGACCTTTGTGAACCAATCTCAAGTAACTAAGTTACAAAAAGAAAATAAGGAGCTCAAGAAAATTATACGCGATCAGTAGAGGCAAACATGTGAATTCATCAGGAAGATGGCTCAGAGACAGCACGGCTAGTTTCGTTACATGGTAAATTACTTTGAAAGTGTCGTGTCACGTCTCATGGTGGTACCACCACTTCCCCCCCCCATCTGGACACGGCCTTAGACCTATCTGAAGCTTCTCACGAAGGATGCGATCAGAATGATACGGGCGAAAACTAAATTTGGGGGTTCCTTGCCTTAATGTTTTATCTCAATTCTTGTACTTCAGTTTCAATTTAATATTACCGAATTCTATTATCGCATTCTCTCTCGATTGACTCAATTCTAAATTTTTTATTACTTTAACATTTGGTCCCTGCATTTATCCTTTGCCCATTACGACTTCAATGATGAAATATATGCCTCTTATCTTCTCGCATGAACTAGCACCAGATTAATTTCAGGACATTCAATTCACAAAACATTTCTAAAATTGGTATACTAGCTTTACTTCAAAACTATTTTTACAAATTTTTCTGAGTCCATCGCATGAATTATTTCGTTTTCAGCAATGAGGGATTCGTTTTAAATTTAGGGGGTGATATTTTCTGCCTTGATAGAGTTTCAATCTCTCTCTCTCTCTCTCTCTCTATATATATATATATGACATTGAGCTCAGATCTTGCTCGTAATTGGATGTCTGCATGACACCCATGGGGGCAAGCCAAAACGAAGGCGGTAATCGTGATCAACGCAGAAACTAAGTGATCGCAACTCCTCTGCCAAACAAAAAGATAAGCATGAGTTTTGACTGAAAAGAGCGCCTCGCTCGTAGTTAGATGTCCGCATGACACCCATGAGGGCAAGCCAAAACGAAGGCTGGGCACTCGGATCAGTGCAAGATCACAAAACTAAGATTTAAATCATGTGAAGACCAAAACCACTTGAATACCCCGGTTTGATAAGATTTTAAATAAATCATGCGATGTCCTAGGAAATGAGTAAAGTTTTTTTTTTTTAATATTAAGCTCGTTGTCCCCAAAGGTTATATTTTAGGAAGAGATTAGGATAAAAATTAATAATGGCAATGGTTCAGAGGTTTGAATGAGGCATGATGAGAAGTCTAGGCAGGATAAAGGCAATTGAAATTTTGAGAAATCTTTAGTTTATGCTTGAGAACAAACATTGTTTTAAATTTGGGGGTGTGATAGCTTGTAGAAATACAAGTTATTAAAGCTCAAATTATTAAAACAATGAGAGAAGGCGATAGTAAATAGGAAATATTACGATCGAACACATCAAACTAAAAGCAAAATTGTGATCGCTAACTCTCATCGCATAAAAGCAATTAAACTGAGTTAATCTTATATTTTTGTGCAGAAACAAGGCGATAGCGCGATCTCCTGAGTTGGGGATCCAATGGTACTTCAAAGACGAACTCGTGATGACCTTACACAAAGGCAGTGACCTAATGTGATAAAACGTGATGGGACGTGAAGCCGATAACGGTCAAATCAGAAATTCAATTGGCTGCCATTGAAGACCATATCATTGAAAATCCATTGAACCTCCGGTGACCATCAAACGGCACGACAGGATATGAAAATTAATGTTGCCCACCCACGTAATCATTAGTGAAATGAAAAACTGTTTTTTTCTGAAAGTTTATAAATACCATTCAATGCTACCAAACCGCGGGTGAATTAATTTCAGGAGGTCGAGAGACTGCTGGAACAACATGGAAGAGAAACACCAACCCACACCAAACCATTGTGAGAGCAAGAGTTTACAAATTAGAAAATATTTGGAGTGCTAAAAGTCATGTAAACGCTAGAGGAAGCAAGACACTACTTACCTGGCTTAACACTTACATCGTCTATTGTTTTGTACTTGAGCATTTTATTTACAAGAATGGAAATTACATTTCAATCTATGTTCATTCTTTTCACGCCATACATGAGTAGCTAAATTTGTGAATGGGTTGAGAAGTACTTAGCTAGCATGACTTAAGTTATACACTTCATGCGATCATCTTGTCTTATGTATGCTTCATTCATCACTTTGAGTACTTGAAAGAATAGTCTAAAGACATAGAATCCAGGCTTGAAAGAGTCAGATTAGATCTCCTAAGCAAGAGTAGAGACTTAGAAATAAGTTCTATCTGTTGCATTCCCTACACATCGCATGCATCTTAGACATAGGAAATGTGCCTATATGCATTGAGAAATGTAGTGCTTAATATTTGTGTATAGCATGATCGCATGACTTGTAGAATATCTTAAGAAATGTTAGCAAAACCTCTTCTCAACCCTTTATCGCATATTTGTTACAACACCATTCTTCTATCGCTTTGTATTTAATTCCTTCGCCTTAAGAAATCAAAGTCAATCACCATCCAACTTCTTAAACTTAAAATAGTGATAAGATCAAAGATAGAGTCTGTCGCATATCTGTCTGAGTAATCCTTGCGTTCGACCCTGGACTTACCAGCACCTTAAGAAGGCTTATACTTGGGCTTTGTTAGGAAAACTTGCATAATCATCGCATCCACACACCCTTTCATCGCATGATAAATCACCGCATCATGTACCCACAGCTAATGAATATTGATTAACTTGGCTAATAAGTTTAACCAATTAATCTCATATTGTTGGAACTTCTGATCTACAGGTTCACTAAGTCCCTTCGTTAACTCACTAGAGGATACTTAAGAGGAATAATTTGAATTGCTCAAATTAATTTGAGGAGACTACATATTAATGTGATTACTATATAATTAATTATGTATATAATCTATAAAAAAAAAATTAGAAAGTAATATTTGAATAAGATTCAAATTAATTAATTCAAGTGAATTAGATTCACAAAGAACTAATTAATAGAGAGGTTTGCACAAATGCATGGGATGTATATGATAATTAATTATATATTATATACATTAAATTGGGTTTAATGTATAAATAGGTATTTAATTTTTGTGCAAATTAAAATTAGATAATTGTTATTTAATTAGGCTAATTAATTAAATAAGTATTTTTTAATTAAATGGACTAATTAATTAAATAAATGTTATTTAATTAATTATAGAAAAGAAAAATATATATTGGGCAAGGGGCTTGACCCTTTTTTATATAAAGTCATCCCCATGGCCCTTTGGGAATGCACTGAATACACAATTCTCATTATAGAAAAACTCTGACAATACACAACTACCTAGTGTTATCATGCAGAATTTTCTCTGAACCTCTATACTATCAAAAACCTTATTCTCATTTCCTTCTCCCAATAGTTGGATACCACCTATCCCTCTATTGGAATCCAAGAGATTAACGAGGTAAGTCTCGTGGTAGTATTCGAGATCGCTCAAAGAATTGTTCGTGATTAAGACCATTTAGAGATCCTTTTCGTTGGAACCTTAGAGAGCATTGTTCGTGGCACTTGGGAAATCTACAAAGGTAAGAACCGTTCTAATCCTTTCTCCAATAACATGCTAATTTACATGTTTATTCATTCAGTTTATTATGACGCTTTTGTTTATTGTAAAAATCGAGTTGCAGGATGCAAGGTGTTCTCACACAAGACGCTTCTGCTACGAAATTCGATCCCTTCATCTATAGATCATGAGCTCCAACGATCCGAGATTAATTGATTAAACTCCTTAAATCGAATTAATCAACATTCGTTAACTACCGGGTCACTTCACTAAAGCCTAGTAGCTGCACTCTCCTCACTGTAGATATATTTCTGTCAACTTGATTTAATCATGATCAGTAAGTCATTCCTTTACAGATTGTTCATATTAACAGTTGGGTCAAAATTACCGTTTTACCCCTATAATACATCTTGCTCCTTAATTCTCCATTGATCCACTAATAAACAATTGGTTTATGGTCCTACCAATAAACCGAATCTCCCTCAATCATAAAGAGGGTGGGGCCTCTTTGTTCAAGACCAGGATAATCTCGAATAACTATGTCCCCAACTATCTACCTAGTCTTACCCCTAAAATGGGAGGCTTATTGAGTCACTCTCATCTATGCAGATTAAAGAATAATCTCGAATAAACATGAGTTCATAATTAGCTTAGGATTGAGATCAGTTACCTTAGCTCATCAGATTGAAATAATAATTGTTAACAGTGAATGGTAGTAATAAAGAAAAAGTGACTATTTTGTGGTCCTATCTTATACAAACATCTTTTGCATAGGATGTCTTCACTCGCATGTCTACACATGAACGATTTCCTGATCATATTGTTTGTATTAAATACAAAGCGGGCTGCATCCATAGTGTCCTCAGGATAAGTTACCCAACCCTATCCTTATATTTATAGACCGTTTTGACTATATATCCAAACCTGATCCTCTATTACGTCTTTACATAAAGTTTAAGTATTCATACTATAGCCAGAAGTTCGTTAGTTTATTGGATTTTAGGCTTTACAAGTGCAATTTACATATTCAATAACATCTTTATTGAATAAACCTCAATAACATTTTTATTGTAAATAGAATATGTTTAATTTTACAAACGGTGAGTTTTAGGACATACAACCCAACAGAACAAAGCCCCTCAAGAAAAGAAGGAGAAAAAGGAAATGGGGAAGTCTCAGCTGTTGGGGTTGATGTCCTAAATCTCATGGATCCTGTAGTTTGTAATTGTAATGTACAAACATTTTATTTATTTAATAAAATATGAGATATTTTATTTGACATTTAGTAGCATTAACCCACAAAAACAATAAACTAACATCCAAGGTTATCATATGTTGTTTAAACATGTATGTAGAGACATACAAGTGGATCATGGTTTGGAGTAAATGGATAAAACTGAATATCTTATCTAGGTGACACTACGAATACGATCCGCTTTGTATAAGAAATTAATAGTGAAAATATGCATATAGCTTTATCTGATCTATCAGTGATAGACAGTGATAGATTGTATAAGAAACTAATGGTAAAAATATGTATATAGCTTTATCTGATCTATCGGAGGAGGAAGAGCAGGCCCGCGCACGGAGTTCAAATCTAAAAAGGTATTTTAGGAAATTTTTAAAAAGAAAAGTCGATTACCGTGTGATTTTTTTTTTTTTTTTTTTTTGATATAGATTGTAAATAGTTTGGGTACTTTTCAATTTATAAGAATTGCCTAATATTTAAAATTACAAGAATTAAATTAATAACTAATTAAGGATTTAATAGACAAAAATCTAACCTTTATTTCAACCCAAGTTAAAATTAGATACTCTGAAAAGTAATCAGAAGTGTGTGTATATATAAAGCAATAATAAAAGGCCCAAAGCGACGGCGTTTAGGGTCACAGCTGGGGAAAAGAGGACGACCTGCAAAATCATTTCTTGAGCGAAGGGAAAAGAAGAGCTCTACTAAAGCGGTCGAAAAACTCAAATCTCGCTGCGACGCTCGACATTGATTCTGTTCCCAATCCATTTGGCCGAAGTTAATCGATCCGAATATGAGTGTAAGTTCATCAGCTGAATCCCATCCCCTTTCCTTATTACATTCCAATTCTAACATTTATCGATCTTCCGATTTTTCAATGCAGCCCGCTGATTCCAACCAGGCGAACCACAATATTCTCTTCCCGGAAGCTCCAATTCAAAGAACCCAGTACGTTATCTATCTCTTTCCGTTTGATTTTGTAGGTACTTTTTGGTCTTAGACTATACGTTTCGTATTTTGGAGCTGGGAGTTTTGGGGTTTTGAAGACCTAAGATTTTCGGATATAGAGTTAAGCGGTGAATGAATGGCAAAATCGAGGTTTTTGAATCGGATACTTCTGCTGTTGAATAGGTATCCTTATGTGACTGGTACATCCGTGGTTGCCATCAAATACAAAGATGGGATTTTAATGGTTGCTGATTTGGGAGGTCAGTGGAAAATCCCCTCCATTTTATTATGTCTTCGTAAGAAAATTGATGATAACTGTCAGCATGTTTATCACTTTTTATTAGTTGATAGCAAAATACTTCTGGAAGTGATGTTTATTTCGTTATATGATTTTGAATCTCAGTTGTAAGTATTGCCAAATTATAAGGCAATCCTGTCTGTATTTACTTATTTATATGGCGTTTTAACTAACTACAGGCTCCTATGGTTCTACACTGCGGTATAAGAGTGTGGAGAGAATCAAAGCTATTGGAAAACATTCTCTACTTGGTGCTAGTGGTGAAATTAGTGACTTTCAGGAGTTATTGCGAAATCTTGATGAGCTCATGTAAGCCTAAGATGATTTGCTTTATTGTCATGCTTCTTTATATATATTCATATTGGGAATGGATGGTGTTCTGCATTGGAATTCAGTTGCTTGTAGTTGTACTGTGCATCTATTTTGGTTCAGAAGTTGAATGAAATCTGTTATTGTATTGAATGGTGCAGGTTGTATGATAACATGTGGGATGATGGTAATGCTTTGGGGCCAAAGGAGATCCATAGCTACTTAACTCGAGTGATGTATAACAGGCGGAACAAGTTCAACCCACTTTGGAACTCACTTGTTCTAGGTGGGGTGAAGAATGGGCAAAAGTATCTTGGCACGGTAGATCTCTGGTTCTCATCGATTCATTCAAATAAGTTTATGTTTTTTTTTTTTATTATTATTAATTTGGACTTTGCTCCAGGTTAATATGATTGGTGTAACTTTTGAAGATGACCATGTTACTACTGGTTTTGGCAATCACCTTGCACGGCCAATTCTTCGCGATGAGTGGCACGAGAACCTGACTTTTGAAGAAGGTGTGAAATTGCTGGAGAAATGCATGAGGGTACTCTTGTACCGTGATAGGTCTGCTGTCAACAAGCTCCAGGTTTGGATTTTTCTATGAGCTACAGTCATTACTTTGTTTGCTTTACATATTTGTGAGTACAAATCTCACAGAATCATCTAACACTATAACATTTGGTTTTCATGGAAACTGTCAAGCTTTTAATATCAGAAAGAGTTGGATCTCTATGGTTTTCAGCATATTCTACTAGAGTCCCTTTATTTTTTATTTATATTGTCCCTAACAAAATCACTCAACCAACCCAACCCAATTCTGATCATAGCTACCTTCTAGTTCTGAAACATGTGTTTTGTTCACTGATTATAGACTTGAATGGCTGGAAGGTATTCTCATGCATTTGAATCTGGAATTTTCAGATTGCAAAAATAACTGAGGAAGGTGTGACAATCTCCCAACCCTACTCTTTGAAAACATTCTGGAACTACTCTGCTTTCGAGAATCCAACTTCTGGTGCTGAGGGGTCATGGTAGATTGGAGCTGCCTCGTTTATCTCAGATTCCATTTCTGTGAATCGTTCTTCAGATCAACAGATGTGAAACAATTGACAGATCAAAGTTAGATTCGTCTTAGATACTCGTTCCTATCTTGGATTTGTATGGAATCTCTACTTAAAACTATCAGTTATATCCAACTCAGTGAATGCTTGATTTGATTGTCTTGACTTCTTTTTTTAATCACAATCGGTTGCTTTTTCATTGTTAATCTGCCGACTCAATTGCCTGAACCTCTTTGATTCACATAAAGTAAAGTTAAATCTGGCTTGTTCTAGGAAGCTGGTTGAAAGTTGAAACTAAATATATGTTTGGTTTTAGAAACAAAAAATTCTTGATGATGGCTTGTTCTGGATTTTAGTTGCAAGATTTATATTCTGCATGAAAACGGTTCATCTCAACTTTATTTCTCAACTCTTTACAAATGTGTACTTAGAATCCTTCATCCTTCACAATCTAAAGTGCAGAATGATTTCGATTACTTTTGCACAGGTTTCCAATTATCTACATAATGGGCGAGATACGATTAGCCAGGCCATGTTTGAAAAATTGAAGTTCTCTCTTGGAAAAAAAGGTCTTCTTAATTCAACGTTTTTCCCCTTAATTAATTTATTTAAATACTATTTTGGTCCCTTGTCTTTTGGCTTTGGTTCAATTTGATCTTTTATAACGTGCATTTTGGTCTCTATGCTTTCAACTTTGGTTCATTTTAGTCTTTATACTTTCAAAATGTTCGTTGTATTTCTGATTTGGGTTCATTTTGGTCTTTAAACTTTAAAATCATTCTGATCCCTTAAAAATAAAGTAAAAATGAGAATGATGGGACGAAAATGAACATTTTGAAAGTATGGGGACCAAAATGAAACAAAACCAAAAGTACAATAATCAAAGTAGTATTTAAAATTATTATTATTATTTTGACAATAGGTAAGGCAAGGAGGTGAAACTTCAATTTCAAAGTCAATAATACAAGTTTATATTAGTTGAGTTATACTCGTAGTGACAAATAATATGAATTATTATATCGTTGTTTATATTAATAACTTTATACGTGCCAAAAACTTGATATGTGTAAGTGCACGCATCGACGACTTTTCCATTTTCTCGGCCATCTCTCCTCTTGCTTCTTGCTTATTCCTAAGTTTTCTCTTTAAAGTACGTTCAATTTTAGAATCAAAAGGAAAAAGAGTAATGTTCTTAATGCGAGACATGCACAAAAGAAAACACCAAGTTTAGAACACAAATAACCTTTAGTCTATAATATCTCCTATTCTTAAAATATTAAATAAAAACAGTTATTTTTATCTCTACAACAGTGCCAAAAACTTGATGTGAATACGCAAGCGTATATGGTCAAGTTAAATTAATTAAAATGACGAAGCTGAGTATCGTCCTCAAGGATCAAACAAACAGTTATTATTTATCTACCTCAGAATTATTTCAATTTTAGCTAAGAAATCGAAATCGAGTTGAGTCTAAAACAATAAAGAAAAGCAATAAAAGAGTTTTGAAAATTCAAGAATTAAGTGTCCTAGGGTGTTGAATCCATTAATTACTTCATTAGGTCTACTTTAGTCTATTCATGGAATATGTATAACAATATGCTTAAGTCTAGAAACTTAAGATTACTTTCTTCCAAAAATAACCTATTCTCATGTAACTTTAATTATAACTAATTTCTTGATATCAAATTAAGAAACAAGACATTAAAAATTGCTATAAACAATCTTCACTATTAACCTAACTATTTTCATGAGAGATTAATAATGATTCAATAATATAATTCCGTTAAACATTAAATCCATCAATTAAAATATTTAATCTAACATTCATTGAAGGCCAATCAATAAGAACTAAGTATAATATCATCGAAAAACATAAGATTCAACAAACATCCATGAAAGTACTAAAACATAATCTTATTGTTAACTATCAACACTCTAAAACTAATGAATGTAGCCACTCATAACTTGCAACAACATACTCTCATACATAATTTCAAACATAGATAGTAAAGAAAGAAAGGGAACCAAAAGAGAGACTACTATCGAAGCCTCCATCATCTTTTGAATCCATCAAGAACATCTCGGTCTTCACATTGGAAACTCGAACGGCCTCCAAAATAATCCCTCAAACTCTCTCATTTTGTAGCTTCCTTAGGTTCTAATTTCGTCCATAATTCCATGCCTTGAACAATTGAGAGACTTCCAATTTATAGAGGTTTCAGACTTGGAGTCCAAGAACTTGCCAAAATGATCAAATTTTCAAATATGGAATAGTAGCACCACGGTGCTATGCAATGTGCCTGAAAACTCTCCTCTCGAGAAAAAAGTGCCAAGCGCAGCACCAGCCTAGTGCCCGATTCTGCCTTGTTTTAAGGTTTTTGGGCTTTTTCTTCTCTTTTCTTCGCTTTCTTTGATCCATTGCTCGGTTTTGACCTCCCTGATCGTATTTAGGTCTTTTTTGGCTCATTTGACTATAAATTCAAATCTCGAACATAAACCCTAGAAATCACTATCAAACACATCAAATCTTATAAAATCACGTTAAAAACCATTCTAAATCTAAGACAAATAATGCACATTTAGATTGTATTTCAATTTATATTAATAATCATAAAATATGATGTTATGAACAACTAGGGTTGGCAACGGGGCGGGAGAGGGTCCCCCGTCCCAGCCCCGTGGGGGAAATTCCCCCCATCCCCACCCCTGTCCCCGCCATTATGAAGGTGGGGACGGGGGCGGGGATTCCCCCGTCGGGACCCCATTTCCCGTTCCTCACGAGGAATCCCTTATTAGATCCCCATAGGGAAAATAACTTCTGGGTTTTTTCAGCTGTGGTGAGCATCTGGAATAACTAGTGAATTCAACTCTATTATACCGCAATTGGTGCATTAGTCTTTGCAGCCTTAATGCTTTTTGCCGGTTGGTTTCATTATCACAAGGCTGCTCCAAAATTAGCTTGGTTCTATTTAAAATAATCCTTAGGAAAAGTATTTTGTTTCCGCGAGCTAAAAAACGATGTCAACGTCTCTAGTAAACCAAAGACATTGTTTAATAGCTATTTTGTTTTTTTTTTTATCTCTTTTGTGCGATTCGGGAATAGTAACCAATTCCCTAAATCTATGGAGTTCCCCCAAAAACCCAAAAATTGATTTATCTTATTATTAATTAAGAATTCCCCTTCAAGTTTACCTGCTACGGTACCGGCGTGAATATGGTCTCCACCAGACATACGTAACGCTTTAGCTAGTACACGGAAGTGCATACCATGATTCTTCTGTCTATCGATAACGGCATGCATTGCACGGTGAATGAAATTTTAATGAATTTGAAAGAAGTTGTATTGAGAAGTAATCTGTATGGAACTCGTGATGCGTCTATTGGTTTCAATTTCAACCAATCTGTAGTTGATAGTCAAGGTCGTGTAATTAATACCTGGGCTGATATTATTAACCGTGCTAATCTTGGTATGCCAAATGATATTAACTCCTATTTATTTATTATCTATGTTACGCCAGATGTTTTATGGATACAAGCTTTTTAATGCTCAAAATTCTTATTTTTTTTATTCGGGCCCACGAGAGTTGTTTGTTGCGATCTCTATCCTTATACCTGTCATAGGTATTGGTATACTTCGAACTTGGAACGAGCATGAAGAAATTAACGATACTTCTTTATCTTTTGAGTTGTTCTGCCGGATCGGTCGTTCAAGACCTTTGGTCTCTACCCGGACCCGATGAAAAAAATGGGATCACTTCTTATGGACTCGTTGAGGGTGGCTGATTCTAGGCAAACCTCCTGGCTGTCTCTGCACCCCTACCTCCTTTATCACTGAGCGGTCATTTAGGGGCCTTAGCTGGTGATCCTCCATTTTTTCTTTCTTTTAATTTTTTAAGTTTGGGCTTGGCTTTTGGACTTAAATTTAGAATTTATATATTCAATATTGGCTCACAACACTGTAGTATACATTATAAACATACATATAAAGTTGTTTTATATATTATAAATACATATTTATAAAATATTAAAAATATAACTATATAAAATCGGAGTCGGGGTCGGGATGGGGATACCATCCCCGTCCCCAAATGGGGCCCTGAAAAAATTTCCCAGTTAGATCCCATCCCCGGTCAAATCGAGGATTCCTCGTCTCGATTAGGGGGGTTTCGCGGGAAATTTTGCCAATCCTATAAACAACTGTAAATTATTCAAAGGAAAAAATTGGAAAAGTATACCAAATTTATATCCCACAGTTACAAGGAGGAATTCACATCCAAGGCTATTAATTTTACCATATTATGACAGGCTATTAATTTTACCATCTTATGACAGCCAACTACTCAACAAATGCCTTTGATATTTTGAATTTTCTAGTTCCCTCATAAACACTTTTCAACTCCATTTCAATTAACACAATACCACTTTGTTTTCAATTAAAGTCCTCCCACTTCTTCACCTCATGTGAAACTAAATTAATTGCTATAAGAATGAACACAAAACAAAGATACTTATCAAACTTTTATATAACTAAGTTAGTTTAGACATATATACTCGATCAAGAGATCAAAAGTTTGAATCCTTCTATCTCTACACGTTGAATTAAAAAAAAAAACATTCTTGAACCGTACTATTACTTCACTTCACTCCTCCACATCATTCAAGTTGGCTTTACATCTGGGAATCAACCACTTATAGACTATCTGTATCAGCTAGTAATTCCAAGAACAGTCATTCCAAGAACAGTCTTATATTGTCATAAAATCTTAATTTTTAATTGGATAGATTAGAATAAATGCACTTTTCTAGTTTTAACCTTCCTTTTAAAATATTTGATATCATATAGATCTAGATATTAGCACCATACCAATTTATAAGACTCTCTCTAATGATCATTTGGTTTTTGAAAAATAAGCTTATAAAAACTAATTTGACCCATAAGTTTCCAGGTAAAACCAAGCTAAAGTTTTGAAAACTAAAAATGTGACTTTTAAAAACTTGTTTTAATTTTTAGAATTTGACTAGTAATTCAAATGTTTGTGAAAACCACAACTGTGAAATCGAGAGAAAACAAATGTAAATTTCAAAAACAAAAACGTTATCAAACAGAGTCTAAACTACTGCATAAATAAAAAGTACATTACATCCCAAGAGTATAGTCTCAGATTTCTAGTATAATACGATACTAAATGAAACACTAAACCGAAAAGCTTAAGTTAACATACCTTCTCACCTCTTCACTAACCAACTGTATGAACATTTTAATACATCAAACAAGAGATTCACGTGAACCACAATGGGAGGGTAGATTGAACACAAAACGCTTTCCTTTTTTTTTTTTTTTTTTTTCTCAATCTATACTCAAATCGAGCGGTTTGCTGCGTAGAAGACATGACGCCGATACCAGACCTCCAACCGAGAAGAACAAGCGTCGGCGCCATCTCTTCTGCGAAGTAAACCTTCCATTGCTTCTGGTTGCAGACTCTTTGTTGGGTTCTACGTTGTATAGAGAAAAGCTTTCTTCTTCCATCCAGAAAGGATCCAGCTGCATATTTTAATGTTTGATGTATATTTATTTGCTGAATGCATTATTTGTAGCTTGAAAAGTCAACTTAATTCATTCTTATTATTTTAATACTATTATTATTTTGTTTTGGGTGGTTGGGTTTTGATATCTCTTTAAAGGCGGCTGTTTGGTTACCTATTACATTTGCAATGTCATGTTCTGAGGTCAGTCCTCGTACGTCAGCAGCAGCTCCAGCGAACACAACAGCAATATAACTTGTATTATTATTATTATCATTTTTTACTAGATGATATAAAAATTTACGTTGCACTAATGTTGAATGACCTGATTTTGAAAAGAATACATACACTACTTAAGTCGCGCTCGCTATTTTCTCTCTCTTTCTCGTACTCTGCTCTATTTCTCTTGGTGACTACAAATACGAATGTGAAGATTTGTTAGAGCGGATGATGAACAGTTGGTTGGTGGCTTGAAGTGCGAGCGTGAGCATTCGTTGGAGTGGGTGATGAACGGTCAGACGGTGGCCAAAGGGCAAGCAAGAGCGGGATGGAAGAATGTAGCGCGAGTGGAGGGGGAGCATGGAGTATGAGCGAGAGAAATGAAAAAAAGTAGCAAGTGCGATCTAAGTGGCATGTGGCTAGAGATGTCCACGGGACGAGGTGGGAACAGGGAAGACTTTCTCGTCCCTATTCCTGCCCTCTATTTCATTCCCTGTCCCCACGAAATTGGATTCTCCGTGGAAAAAATTCTCCGTTTGTTTTTTTTAATATATTCATTTTTAGTAAATTTATTTATTCTCAACCAAATAAATTATATATATTAAATGATATTTATTTCCAATAAATTTTTTATTAAAAAAATAGTATAAAAATTTATTATAAAAATAATACTATTATATTGTGTGAAAATATAATTTAATCCTATAATTTTCTAAAATTTAAAATTTAAATTACTAGGTCAAGCTTCCCAATTTTTTTTTTTTTTTTTGTTTTTTTTTTCTTTTTTCTTTTTTTTTTTTTTTTTTCTTTGCTTTTTATCTTTTTTTTTTTATCTTTTTTTTTTTTTTTTTTATTTTATATTTTTTTTGTTTTTTCTTTTTTTTTTTTTTTTTTTTTTTATTTTTTTTTATTTTTTTCTTTTTTTTTTTTCTTATTTTTTTTTTTTTTTTTTCTTTTTTTTCTTTTTTTAAATACTACAATATTTATGTAGAAAGTCTTAAATGTTAAAACAATTTAGAAATGTATTAAAATATGAAAAGATTGAAATGAAAATTAAAAAATAACTAACTTTTTTATACCACATTTTTTTTAAAAGTATATAGATAAATATAATAATAATAATTATAACTATTATAATAATTATAATAATATATTATTATTATTATAATTTATATAGAAGGAGAAGGAGAAGGAGAAGAAGCGGGGTGGGGCCGGGATGAGGTCGGGGAATAAATCTCCGTCCCTGTCCCCGTTTAGCCGAGGGAACAAAAATTATCCTCGCTCCCTTCTCCATTCCCTATTTAATTGGGGATTCCTACATGTGGTAAAAACAAAAGAAGTTAGTATTAGTTGTTTTCTAAATTTAGGTCGTTAGATATTAACGCAATGAGATTTCTATATGGGTCATTCGTTAAAAAAAAATGTACAAAAAAAAATTGAAAATTTCATTTATTTTCAGGTCTTTGTTCTGTTCTGTTTTTCCCCCCTCTTTCTTACTCATTCTGAAATGGCAAAAGAACAATGATTTAGATATAACTTTCCCCTTGTGTTTTGTCATTTTCTACCTCAAAAACATAAAGTTTAGAACAATGTTCAATAGCTTTTCCTTTTCTATATATATATTACAATAAATGGTAGAAAAATTTGAAGAATAGATCTCGTAGTCACTAATACCTTTATATGTTAGTTAAATTATGCTCATTTTGATATTTTCTTCCTATTTTATTAACGGTATGAAAGGCGATGGATTTCAATATCCTATTAAAAATACAAAAGTATGTAAATAAAAATATAAATCAATGCACCAAAACTTAAATGAAAGTACTCTACAAATGTCGGTATTCCCAAAAATTCACAAGGAGAAAAAAAAACCTCTGTATAATGTTCTTTCTTTCTTTTTTTCAAAAAAAAAAAAAGAATTGGAAAGAATAATATATGAAGTTAAATTTTTTTTATAGAACTTAGAAGGGCCAAACCTTGAAAGAAAAGCATAGACATGTGAAGAAAATAAGAAGATTGAAAATTTAACACTAATTAAATACTAATTAGTATAAATTAATAACTAAACTATGCCATTAACTACATTATACAGATAATCTAACAATTCCCTTTACATCCTTTATCCCATCATTAACATTTGAATGAAAGTTACCCAAAACAATATCTAATGTTGAATAATTAGCATCAATTATTGAAGATTATAGACTTTCACTCAGCTAGAAAAATGAAGGTTAAATTACAAAGTTCATACTAGAACTTGCATAACTATGCTTAGGCTTGTGTTTTAAAAAATTTCTATTTCTCTAACATTTTTAAAGTTGTGAAACTGCTTAAAACTTGTAAGGTTGTATTTAATTATTTAGTCCATATACTTTAAAGAAATTTAAAGTCTATTGACTTTCGAATTTACATAACATTTTACTTTCTATGAGATCAAATTTCTATAGAAGATACAAATTTTGTGAGTTAAGAACTTTGATTATACTCAAAATCGGAAGTTCAAAAACCTACTACTTGAGGCATTTGAAATTGATTCGCAACCAAGTTTACCTTTAGATGGGATAAAAGTCAATATTACTTTGATCCTGATTAGTAATCATTTTATTTATTTATTTTTTCTATTTTTTAAAAATATGTTTATTTCCTCACCATTTTTCGTGAGTTTTTTAATTTCCTTAAAAACACATTTAATTTCCAAGTCAAATTTAAAAAACAAAACCAAATTCACGAAAAACTACCTCCATTTTTTCACTTCTAAAAACTTGACATTTTTCGATTAAAAAATTATGACTTCGTTTATAGACAAGATTCTAAAAAAATTTAGCTAATATAGAAAGAAAATTATGGTTAGAAGTAAACATTATAAGTTCAATTTTTTAAAATAGAAAATCAAAACAAAATGATTATCAAATGATATCTTGTAAACTCAATTTCAACCACTAAAAAAAATTGAAACCAAAAGAAAGAAAGCACTAAAAATAAAACTAGAAAAATAATTAGGTGCATCCTATACCTATATGACTATATTTATGCATCTCACTAAAGTGTTTGTTAGATGATATCATATTAAATTTTACTAGACCATCTTCTCTGATATCATCTTAAATCATAAATTGATTCAGAAGTTTAAATTGATAGATGAAAACTAATTTAATATTATATCATAATCCTAATTTTATCATGAAATAAACTCCTTACTTCTTTTTAAATATATTTCTTACTTCTTCTTAAATATATATTTCTTTTTGTACGCAATTGAATTGAATTGTTCAAAAATTGTACATCTAAGTAGTGCTCATTAAACTATAGTAAAAAGAGACATAAATGATGGTAACAAACTATAGTAAAGAGAGATAAATGATGGTAAATGCAATAAGGACAAGTTACATAAATATGAATAATTATGAATAATAAGTGTAGTGTCCTTCAAATTTTGGTTTGTGCTTGCTACTTTTCCTTCGATTATGTGTTACACGCTCGCGAATATAACATATGGTCGTACTTCAATAACTATTCTAGTATTGGTCAATTATTCTCGAAGTAATATCATGTTAAATCATCACTTAAAAGTTCTATCAT
The DNA here is from genome assembly GCF_009727055.1 of Benincasa hispida. NCBI lineage: Eukaryota > Viridiplantae > Streptophyta > Magnoliopsida > Cucurbitales > Cucurbitaceae > Benincasa > Benincasa hispida. The sequence goes on from NC_052358.1 coordinate 12,630,536, forward strand.
TTTCAGTCTAATATCATGTTAAATCATCACTTAAAAGTTTAAGCTGGTGAATTATGATAAATTTAAGGTTAAAAAATACTTTTGATTCCTAAATTTTCATACAAGTAACAATTTAATCTATGAACTTTAGTTGATAATAATTTAATCTTGTACTATCAAATTTTTTTGTAATGGTTTGTCCTTAAACTATAATAAGTAATGATTTAGTCATTGTACTTTACAATTTGTAACGATTTAATTCCTATCATAAACTTTAGTCGGTAACAATTTAATCTATCCTTTTTTTAGTATAACAAAAAGATTAAAAAAAGGCCTTAAAAAACTAACAAATCAACAAGTAAAGCAAAATCCACCCATGAAGAGCGGTTTTTCAAGCCAAATCGTCAAAAAACGGAATCCTTGAACATGGTAAACTAAGTTAGATGCAACATGATTACTCTTGCAGTTGATCAAAAGAAAGCCTTTAATAGACCCCCAGAAGATAGATTTTTGAATGGGGTCAACAAAAGTTTGAACCTCGTTTGCATATTTCATCCAAACCAATTGTCAACATCACTTAACGACTTGATCTTTACAATTTATAAATAAATTTAATTTCTAGTCAGTTTTATCAATCTATACATGTAAGAAATTTTATGAAAACATATTAACATATTTCACGATAGGGATAACATATTTCACGATAGGGATTAAATCTGAAAATATAGAGACAAAATTGTTACCCACTAAGGTTACTTTCAAATTTCATCAAAGTTTGAGAACCAGAACCAAAAAAATTTCCTAGCCTAAATTTAATTAAACCAACAACCCATTTTTTTCTTCACTTCACTTTACTACTTTCTTTGTTTTAAGACACGGAGAATTAATCAGGCACCAAAGGCCCCTCAAAAAGCCCCAAAACCAAAACCCGTGCTTTAGATTCTTTATTCTCTCTCTTTTGTTCTTCTTTTTTTCTACCTCAAACAACTGAAATTATAACTCCTCTGTTTCTTCTTCTTCTTCTTCTTGCTCTCGTCAGAGAAATGCAATCCAAGACTGGATCTCAAGGTCTTCCTCTCTGTGTTTCAGCCTTCACTCTCTCTAATCATTCCCTCTCTACTGAGTATGTTTCCTTGACCCTTCCTAACTTTTCTCTTTCTCTGAATACAAACACTATATTGTTATGTTGCTCTGTTTTTTGGGAGTTGTAGGATGGCAGATCATGATCGAAGGAGGAAAGCCATGAGAACGAGAATGCAAAGATCAAGAAACATGGAGGAAAACAGGTTGTTTGAAGCGATTAAAGAGGGAGATCTTGAGGATTTCGTCAATGAATTCTGTGAAATCACCTTAATTTGTGTTGCAAAAGCTGCTTAGATTAGAAAAAAGGATCTGGGTTTTGTTGGGTTTGGATCTTTCTTTTCATATATTTTGTCAATTCTGATCTGGGTTTGTTTTTATGTATTGTTCTTGTTTGATCTGAGTTGGGCTTGGGAACTATTTGGCTCTAAATGGTTAAAAATTTGACTTGTTATGGATGGAATGTAGCAAAATTTCAGGAACTTGTTTGTCATCTAGTAGATTTTAATTGATGAAGATGTAAGTTTGTAAGTTGTAACAAACAAAATAAGACTGTTTTATTTATTTATTATTAAAAGATGAAACGAGATATTGAGCATAACAAAGCTAAAATAAATTATAAATGAAGGAGGTGGGAAAGGGACGGGAGAGAAGATAGGTTGGGATACGAAAGTAGAAATGTTTGAACAAAATGAGACCACGTTTCACATTCCCTTATGTTTATCTATACTATATAAATAGGGAGAGAATATTTGCGTATCCATTCTGTTTTTATATTTTTAGTAAACTCATATATTTTTTTTTCGAATGTAGATATTTGTTTGAAAGATAATGGATGACTTTTTCCATATTCAATTTATCAAATATATGTCATATGTGGCTCTTTGATGACTAATTACAGATTTTCGAGTGTAGGTGTTTGTTCGAAAGATAGTAGAACTTACTTTTCTAATATTCAATTTACCAAACATATGTGTATGATTCCTGATTATGTTCTGAAAAAAATAATTTCATATACAATTCAAATTTAGAGAAAAGTACAGAGACAAAACTTCGAAAGTAGAATAAATTAATGTATGAAACATTTTGGAGACTTGAACGATTGCAACTCTGAATCATCAAGGTAGAAGGAGAGGCAAAAAAACATCGAAGTGAGGGAGGAGAATAAGTTTTAAGCAAGGGTCCTCTTCACATATTTTCTTCATTTTTTACGATAGATCTCCTCGAAACTTCTTTTATAGATTCGAAGAGTTTCAAAATTTGTATGAAATATTTTATAACAAGAACAGCAATTCTAGCTTAAACGATTTTAGGGCCAAAGGTCAGAGTGCAACAAATTGAACATATGCTATCAAACAAATTAGAAAGACAGTAATTTCTTCATTGTGAAAATAAGCAATGACATTAGTCTTTCATATTAATATGTAGTATATGTATATCCCAAGAAACATAGAAATCGAAAACTTTTGAGCCACTTAGGACAAATAAAGCAGAAGACCAAACAAAGATAAAAGGACTATAGTTATAGTTGTGCCACCGTCTATCAAGCACCCAATTCTGAGACTGGGTTCCTAATAACCAACGCCGACAACTATAATCACCAATGTAAATTAAAAGACTCAACAAAGCAGCATCAAGAAAATTTACCAGGTCTTTATTCTGACAATTATACTTGCAAGCCTCAGACAGAGTTGTGTGAGGTTTTGTAAGTACGGTTCACTTTCCACCCTTCTTGACTGCGGACTTGGTAACCTTAGCACCACTCGGATCCTTCTTTTCGACAGACTTGATGACGCCAACAGCAACAGTCTGTCTCATGTCCCTCACGGCAAAACGTCCAAGAGGAGGGTACTGAGAGAAAGTTTCCACTACCATGGGCTTGGTGGGAATCATCTTAATCATACCTGCATCACCATTCTTTAAGAACTTGGGTTCCTTCTCAAGTTCCTTACCGGATCGCCTGTCTATCTTGGTTAGAATCTCGGCAAACTTCACGGCAATGTGAGAGGTGTGGCAATCGAGCACTGGAGCATAACCATTGCCAATTTGTCCTGGGTGGTTCATGATAATGACTTGAGAAGTGAAATTGGCAGCCTCCTTGACAGGGTCATCCTTTGAGTTGGAAGCAACGAAACCACGCTTGAGATCCTTTACAGCAACATTCTTCACGTTGAATCCCACATTGTCACCAGGAACAGCCTCAGGGAGAGCTTCGTGGTGCATCTCAACAGACTTAACTTCGGTGGTCAATCCAGAAGGGCCAAAAGTGACAACCATTCCAGGCTTGAGGATACCAGTCTCGACACGTCCGACTGGTACAGTTCCAATACCACCGATCTTGTACACATCCTGAAGTGGAAGACGGAGTGGCTTGTCTGAGGGCCTCTTGGGCTCCTGGATCAAGTCAAGAGCCTCAAGGAGAGTTGGACCCTTGTACCAATCAAGATTGGTTGACCTCTCAATCATGTTGTCTCCTTCGAAACCAGAGATGGGGACAAATGGGATCTTGTCAGGGTTGTATCCAACCTTCTTGAGGTAGGAAGAAACTTCCTTGACAATTTCATCATACCTTGCCTTGGAGTACTTGGGGGTGGTGGCATCCATCTACAAGGTGAATGCAGAAGCTAAGCTAACAACGAACACTAAAAGAAAACCAAGGTCACAAACATGATCAAAAAGCATATATGCGAAACAGAAACCTCACCTTGTTGCAGCAGCAAATCATCTGCTTGACACCGAGAGTAAATGCAAGCAAAGCGTGCTCACGGGTTTGACCATCCTTAGAAATACCAGCTTCAAAACCACCAGTAGTGGAGTCAATAATGAGAACAGCACAATCAGCTTGTGAGGTGCCAGTAATCATGTTCTTAATGAAATCACGATGTCCAGGGGCATCAATAACAGTGCAATAGTATTTGGTGGTTTCGAACTTCCACAAGGCAATATCAATGGTAATGCCACGTTCACGCTCAGCCTTAAGCTTGTCCAACACCCAGGCATACTTGAAGGACCTCTTGTTCATTTCAGCAGCTTCTTTCTCAAACCTTTCAATGACACGCTTGTCAATACCACCAAGCTTGTAGATCAAGTGTCCCGTGGTGGTAGACTTCCCAGAGTCAACGTGACCAATGACCACAATGTTAATGTGGGCCTTCTCTTTCCCCATTATAAACTTTTAGCCTGAAAGAGTTAATAATGGTAAACCAAACGGTAAGTTTACCGAACAATGTCCTCTGTACAAGTAATCCAAATGGATATCTCCTCGATATATTTGCATTAAATCTATAAATAAACATAATCCAGTTCGTATATCTTTTAGGATATGAAAACCGTAAACACATTATCGATGAAATTTCCTCTTTCACATTTAAGAAAAAGAAAACCAAATCCCCCAGAAACTTAACGAACCTTAATAAGATCATCCAAAAGTCTTAGAATTATTCATTGATGATAGTCTCTTCTACGTAATCGCAGCATTCGACTAGTTCCACAAATACGAAACAGAAAATCAATCCTCCTAGACCGAAACAAACGATTAAAAGATACCACAAACTAAATCAAAGACGATAACATTCAAATCCTCCTGATACGAATCAATACCTAGATAGATCCACCTATTGAAACAAATCCGTTATACAACAATGGATTAAACGTCATGCACGTACGAAGATCAAATAAATCTTATACAAAAACTATCCATCAAGCTGTAATAGAATCAAACCTCAAAAAGACGAAGAAAAATGGAGAAGCCGGAATGGGGGAGCTCCCGCCGATTCAAGAAACGAGGGATAAACAAATGAGGCAGAAAGCGGAGGTGAAGAAATTGTCTAATTTACTCCGAAAATTTTAAATTTATTTCTAAAACCAATTTTAGATTAAAAAAAAACTATTTTTAAATATGAACTTTTTTATTTATAGAAATTTAAATGTGAACTTTATTTATAGAAATTAACATTAATTTAAAAGTGCAATTTATTTAAAATTTTAGTAAATTATTTCTTAAAAAGTATGGCTGTTTTTTGTCACAAACATCATTAGCCTTTTTGTCTCAACCATGGGGGACATGCATACACACAAAAGGAAGTAGGGAGAAAAACGAAAAATAGTTAAATTATTAATTGGATATTAATTAATTTTATTGAGGGATGAAACTACCTTTCAATTGCCTAACATGTTGATATTTTTAAGGTTAAAAATAATCGTTAATTCTTAAATTTTCGTAGAAGTAATAATTTAATCTTGAATTTTAGTTGTTAACAATTTAATCCCTAAATTTTATCATGTAACGATTTGGTCAACTTTAAAAATTAATAACAATTTAATTCCTTATCGTAGAAATGAGTGTTAAGATTTAATGAAATTTCTTACATAAATAAACCAATAAACTAATTAGAGACTTGATATTTTTATAAAATACAAAACCTACACATAAAATAATAAAAATTGACACGTACTTTTGATAAATTTGTTTAAGTTAGGGATTAAATTGTTATATGAATTTAAAAGTATAATGACTAAATTATTACATAATAAAGTTTAAGGACTGAATTGTTACAAAATTGAGGGTTCATGAACTAAATCGTTACAAACCAAAGTTCGAAGACTAAATTGTTACTCGATTTAGGGACCAAATATGTTTTTTTAACTTATTTTTAATTAATTTAAGTAACATACTTCAGTTTTTATTTCTTAATGTTATGTTAATAGTAAAACTATCGTTATAATTTTTTAGTGGCAATGAGAATTTTAGATTGTTTTTTAAATTTTAACATTGTTTGATATGATCTATCATTAAGGAAAAACTACTTATTTGGTTGATATCATCGAGATTTGAATAATCAAATAAGCAATTTGATAACGATTTTATTTTTGGTATTGTGTTTTAAGAAACAATACTTTCTAATTTCATAATTTCCATTAAACTTCTTCACCGATAGATAAAGAAATGTTAATAAATGAACTTAACTTAATATATATACATACCATTAAAAAAATTGAGGAAACAAAACACAACCACTCATGGTGACAAAACAAACCACTTCGATTAAGGGGAAAGAAGAAGAGACGAAGTTTGCTCTTCCAAAACCCTTCTTGAAAGGGAATGAGCCAAAAAATTGTAGTAGCGCTTTACATGAGACTTGAGAGAAGAAAACATACCGCAAATCAACTGCTAAAGACTTGATCTACTCACTAAAAAAAGAGATCTCAAAGAGATCAAACATTATCATTAAGGAGATGAACGACCTCTAGACAATTATACCTCATCATGATATTTTGAACATTGGTAGAAAGGTTGTTATTCAAAGCATCACGGATAGTCATAACTTCAAGAACCTTGATTTCGTTGCATTGAAGGATAATCTTGAAACCTGTGAGACGAGTACGACCCAAAGTTGAATTATCAATTTGAAAAAGAAATAGATATTTACCAACTTGGAGCTTAGTTACAGAAAATTTAGTGGGAGTATTTTTCTATAGAATTAATAAACAAAAAATATATTGATGAATGAAAAGTAGAAATAGTTTTTATATATTTATTTCTAGGATAATTATTTTAAATGAAAAACTGTTGAAAATATTTTCAAATATAACAAAATGTTAGTATCAATCCCTCGCTATCACTAATAAACACTGACGTTTTATTATATTCGTAAATAAACTTACTCATTTTCTTGTATTTGAAAATAACGTAAAGTAAAGTTTGATGGTTATGCATGATAAGCAAATAGTTAGTATGGGGGACAGAGAGTACAGTGAAGAAGATTGATATGTTGAGGTTTTATGGCGAATGGGATTATTTTATTCCGCAGCCGGTATCCGGTAGTGGTTCTGGGTTTTGGAAAGCAGAGACACCATGAGCACATTATGGAATTTACCCGGAACCTGCCTACCCGGTCTACTCCCAAAGATGCAATTTGTGACCCAAAAACATGACGTGAAAAAACAAAATGGAAAAGACCAAGAAGAAAGAAAGGTTAATCGGTTTGGTAGAGAATCTAAAAACAACGGAATCAATAAAAACAAAGTTGTATTTATATTTTTAGATATATGTTTGGTAACAACTTCAAAAATTATATTATAATTTGAACAATTATTTAAAATATGTTTGATACTATATTTATAAATAATAAAATTAGTTGTAGTTACTCACTAATATTTAATTGATAATAAATTATAATTAATTTACTTATGAATATGGTTTATGTTAAAAAAATTGTTAAAAATCTCTCTAAACTTTCAAAGAAGTAACAATTTAGTCCCTAAGCTTTAGATTATAACGATTTAATCTCTATAATTTCAATTTAGTCCTTGTACTTTAAAATTTGTAATGATTTAATCCCTATTTTAGAAATTAGTGTTAAAGTTTAATAAGATTTCTTGCATCAATAAACTGATAAACTGACTAGAGACTCAATATTTGTATAAAATATAAAGTCTACATCATAAAATAATAATAATAAAAAAAATAGCATCTAATTTTGATTGTCTTTTTATGTTAGGGTCTGAATTGTTACAAATTTGATAGTATGAGAATTAAATTGTTATATACTAAAGTTCAAAGACTAAATTGTTACCAAATTGGAAGTATAAAGACTAAATCGTTACAAACTAAAGTTTAAGGACTAAATTGTTACTTCCACAAAAAATTTTAGAGACCAATCGCGTCTTCTAACCTAAATTTTTTATATAATTATTATTTTATAATATTATATAATTAATAATACTGTACATAATACATATCTTGTTTCTTTTTAAAAAAATGAATTTAAAATATTTTATGACCAGACATATTTTATTTCTAATTTTTTTTTATCTTTATTTAATATAATTCTACAATTTAGAATTTAAAATCCAAAATCTTGAGAACTGTTTGCAATTTAGGGACTAAATTTAGAATTTGCACTGTTTGGACACAATTTGAGAATAGTTTTAAAAACAAAATTGGAGATATCTACCAAACACATATTTACTATACTTGATGAATTTAAAAACATAAAACAGAATTTGAATTCCTTAACCAGCAAAACCTAAAAAGACACGTATGATTTGAATTTAGTCCCTTTGTTTTTAACTTTATAATAATTTAACTTCCAACTTTTAGTTTATAACAATGTGTTTTAAATTGGGTAATAATTTAATCTTCCACCATAGAAAAAGAAAATTTCTATCAAAACTAAGCAACAATTTTTGTTACGAAACAAGTTTGTACTCGTTTCAGGTAAATTTTGATGCAGTTGTGCTTAACAACAATGTGAGTAGAACAATGAAAAATTACCACTCTACGATCACGTAACTATTGACCTTATTGAAAAGATTGCTATGTTAATCCTTTCTAGGTTGAAAATTAATGGCCAACAATGAAATCAGGCCGTTAATCTAGTTCTCCATCCATCAAAATCACACCTCTTGAAAAATAATGGCCAACAATGAAATCCTAGTCCAGCGAGCACTCTCTTTCCCCCTACTACAATCACAGAGCTTCCATCCTTTGCCTGCCCTGTCCTATATTGTTTATAAAGCTTTCCAATTCCATAGGATTCAGCCGAATCTTAATTTTTCTTGGCATATGAAATGGGTTTTGTTAAGGAACTTTATAAAATTTTACGGACAAATACTGAGATTTACAAACATTATTTGAAGTGCCAAAGATCCCTCACAAGAAGTAGTACGCTAGTCACAAAGACACCAGTGCTATGATTAGGATTTCTTTCTCCATCCGTTTTTTTTTTCAGGAGAGTGACTGTTTTTTATAGCTTGTTGGTGTGTGCACCATGTTATGAGTTTTGTGTTAAGGAAAGTGGAAAGAAACCTTAGTGAAGTATGGTCCCTCCTTCACTTTCATGTTTTTTTTATAGGTTTCAATTTTGAACACTTTTTGTAACTATTCAATAGGCGTTATTTCGCATGGTTTGAGTCCATTTTTGTAGAGGAAGCTCCCTTTCTTTGTGGGTTTGTTTTTTTTTTGTCCTTGTTTTCTATCATTTTTTTTCTCTACGAAAGTTAGAGGGAAAAAAAAAATTATCTGAAACTTCAGAACCAGAACCATCAACCCAAACCATGATTTGGTTTTCAAAATCACCCATTCTGATTTCAGTAAACTACACAGAATTGGCAGTACCCAGCTTGCATATTGCTATCAACAAGAGAAATAAACACCAATGTTCCAAATAAAAAGTCTGCATATAATGTAAGGTATAATATATAATCAACCTATTAAGTACAAAATACTCTAATCCAATTTTGTTACCTCTCTTTGGCATAACCCAACCAAAAGGCAGCTACCCATAAATGTCAGAAAAACGTGGGGGGAGAAGTCTAAACAGAAGGGGGAGCAAACAATGGTACCGAGATCGCGGTCCAAATCTATCCAAATTTAAGCATTCTAATCACAGTGCAAAAACGACCGTGATGATCAATGGTCTAGTTCATGAACAACCAGATTCATGGTCTATGGATGCCAAGAGCATCAAGTGTATATAGTCCAACACTGCATCGAAAAGAATCTATTTGATTGTATAAATCAAATATGTTTATCAAATATTGGTGCACTAAGCGAATGGAATCTCGAGGGAAGGGGCAAAGAACTACTCTGAATAAGTTAAAAATTTGTCCTACCTATAATCACAATTCTTTATCACTGTCCTGCTCCGCTTTTTCTGCTGCCTTTTCAGCTTCTTCAAGAACAAAGGTTTTGAGAGATTCAACGTCTCTTGGCCCTGAGTCATTGTAGAAGCATAGCTAGTAAATCATCCTAATCCAAAAATAATTTTTACTGCTTACATACTCCATATGTAAAAATGCAACGGGGCATTTCATTCAATTTTCCAATATTGACAAACATAACTCATTTATAGTAGAACCACGAGGTTGAGAACTTGAGAGAACTGGAATGTGGATATATAATAGGTTAGGTTATACCATCTAACTTAACTTAATCTGAAAATCATTAAAGTTGAAGAATGTCTATTCAAAACATTTAATAAGATTCAGAACCAAGCTCAACCTGATTATTTAAAGGGAGGAGATACAGTGAGGAGCTTTGAGACCAATGAGCTGATCTTTTTTAATTTGTGTATGCTGACTAGTGAAGAATGTGCATAGATGAAAAAGCTTCACTATTTAAATTGCAAGTCATTAAATTACAAAATTAAGGGGGGGAAAAGAACCAGAACAATATTGGACATGGACGATGAGGATAACCGAAATAAAGCAATGCAACTGCCAGGGGGAGGAAAAGTACCTGTATACTTTGCAACTTCTTCCCCTTCATAGAAAAGCTTAAATGTAGGATATGAATGGATATCAACTTTAGAACAAACTGGTTTGTTAGAACCACAATCAACTTCTCCAACCTCGATTTCATCCTCACCTTCCATTGCCTTCCCCAGGTCCTCCCATAATGATCCTAAATTCTTGCTGAAATCCACAATTTATGTTGCAAGTAATTATGCAATACTAAACAACGGATTAATGGCAGGACAAATAACCAGGACACTACAAATGAGAAATGATACCAACCAATGCTTGCACCAAGGAACACAAAACTTGACAAACCATGCAGTATCTTTTTCCTTTACCTGCAAAATACAACTCTCTATCATGAGAAACAATGTTAAATGGCATACAGTGGCATCAAATCTTAATCAGATTTAACCCTTTCAAAGATTGATACTGTTATTTTGAAACTTTGATTACGCATTCTTGGATGATAGAAGTAAAATTAAAATCCGTTAGGGTATAAACCAAAGGAAACATAACAGCATAAAAACATGAAGGCCGAAGATGAAAACTGTAAGCCAGAGATGAAAGCTGATTTACCTACCATCAATCAAGAGTTTAATTTGAAATGACACTGTCGAAATAACCAAGTGAGACTAAGAATGGCTCGCCTACTAAAAATGAAATAATTTGCAAATTTAAATTTTACGGTCTTTCAACAGTTTCTGAGCAGCCTTGTCTTAACAAGTTTCACCAATGTTACTAAATCTAGGAACAACAAAACTAAAATGTAACTAATCAGAATCCTGCTGAACAATACACTTGCACTCTAAATGAGACAATACGTTTTCATAACAAGTTAGTTTGATCTTCATGAGCATGTAATTCCTTCTCAACTGTTGGTTCCTCGTTTGCCCATACTCCAACCGAAACCCAATACCAAAAGCTATTTTCTACTGGTGATTGGAAACATACGATGAAATTCAGAATAAAGTTTATTAGTGAAATTAATTTGGGCAATAGGATCTTCATTTTTTCCTCGGTGCTGCCGCAGTTCGTTCTTGCGGATCAAAAATTGTAGCATCCCAGTGGACAGTAGCAATTTCAATCTCAAACCAATCGGTCACATCCATGCAATGCATAGAGCTCATAGACCAAATAACAATTGGGTTCAGTGACGAATCATCAATTTTAGAGGAACATCAATCAAAACTACAAAAATAGGCTTGACAACGTCAGACAGTGTTCAAAAGCCAAAAGACCCATTCCCTTCGCCTACATGTTTTGGCACATAAAGAACACATAAGGGGACCTTTGATGAGTAAATTAGGGTTTGAAATGGTACCTTGTCGGAGAACGTGTCGGCAGTTAGGGTTAAAACTTCAGCTCTGCAGAGGGATGCTGTGTTTAGAAGGAGGAGAGAGATTAACAAAGAAGGGAAAATTGCAGACGAAATATGGAATCTCATGGTTGAATGAGGTCTCCGGATCTTCTCTTTTGCTGTGATTTGAATTCAAAAGAAGAAGAGACCAGCCTCGGTGGCCGGAGTTCGCATTATACAATTGAAACGATGAACCCGGTCGATCTGGAAAGCATTATGGACGGCATGTGGCAAATTCCCGATATTTGACCGAATAAGAATAAGGAAAAAATTGGGAAATTGTAGATTTTGACTCGAAAAGTTTTTTCCAATTTAAAAGTAACGTCATTTTTTATATCTAGTTTCTTTAACATATTTCCATCTTTTCCGACTTTAATAGGAGATCCAATATATGAAAATACTATTTTACCCTTCAATAAAAATCAATTTGTTCATCTTCTCGTAGAAGTTAGGGTTTTTTTTACTTCTTTTCTTCTTCTCATTGAGTTCAATTTATTCATCTTCCCGTGAAAATTTCAACCATTGTTGGACTCTCTTCTCACAAATAAGACCCACCTTTCGTGGTCGTTAGACGTATTCCGTTTCCCCTTCACCCGATTCAGATTTTGACAAAAGTACACAAGTACCTTTTCCATCTTCTTTCTTTCTAAATTATTAATCAATTGTATTGTTTATATAAAGGGGAGTCGGTGTGATTTTTGGTAGGGAATCGATAGTGAAAAACCCAAAATCCTTTTTCATCATTTGAACTTTAACGAATTTAAAAGAACTTCACGAGACAAATATCCTATGTGGGATAAATGTTCGTCTAGGTTTGATTTTGCATTTTTTTGGGTGAATTTCACAAGGCAAATATCTCATGATGTTATTGCCAATATTTGTCTCGTGAAAGTATTCGCAACAGTGGGAAGTTTGTAAAATTACTTGAAAGCTCTCTATCGTTTGTCTCGTAATGTTATAAGTTTGTCTTGTGAAATTACTGTTAGGTTTTATGCTCTAAAATTCGTAGATATTAAACATTATTAATTGACCGTCATCAATAAAGAGTTGTTAATTCAATAAAGGTTATTATTTGTGTTATTTGTTTATTTTATCTTAATAACCCTAAATCCAATAAACTAACATCCAAGGTTGTCTTATGAGTCTTGAATTATATGTGGAGACATACAGGGATCAATGTTTAAGATATAGCCTAAAGGGTCCATAGTATAGGGATAATGTTGGGTACCTTATCATGATAATACTATGGATATAGTCTACTTTATATTTGATACAGGATCCACCGCATTCGTGTAAATGACATGTAAGTGGGGGTATCCTATGCAATGAGTTTGCATAAGACTGGACCACGAAATAGTAACCACTAGATGTAACACCGTTAACTAGTTAGGTTCCTTTTTCAATTGGATGACCTAGGCAACTTAGTCTTAATCTTGAGTATATTATGAACTCCTGTTCACGAGGGATTGTCCTTTGACTTGTATGGGTGAGGCTGACCAGATCGTCGATCAAATATGTCTATCATCTCGGGGACAAGACCGAGTGGGGAGCTGGAAACATAATGATATAAGATGGAATTCACTCCTTCCCACCTTAAAGGTAAGTAGATGAGTGTTCCCTTAAGTGGTATCTCTGAGACTTGAACAAAGGGTCTTACCCTCTCATTGGCCCAAGAGGGGTTTCTATTTATTGGTTGGACCATAAACAGGTTGTTCATTAGAGGAGTACTGGTACTTAAGAATTCTGAGGTAACCCAAGGTAAAACGGTAATTTGATCCAGTTGGTGTTACGAACACTCGTGAAGGAATAACTTGCTGGTATTGGTTTATATCTGTGAACACAAAAATATATCTGTAGCAAGAAAAGTGCAGTTGTGGTCTTTGGTGAAGTATACCCACAGTTAACGAATATTGATTATTTTGGTTAATGAGTTTAACCAATTAATCTCATATGGTTGGAGCTTCTAATCTACAGGTCCACCATGTTCCCTCGTTAGCTCACTAGAGGATACTTAAAAGGGATAATTTGAATTGTTCAAATTCATTTGAGGAAACTATATATTAATGTGATTAATATATAATTAATTATGGATATGATCTATAATTAAATTGGAAGGTAATATTTGAATAAAATTCAAATTAATTAATTCAAGTGAATTAGATCCATAAAGAATTAATTAATAGAGAGGTATTGCACATATGCATGTGATGCATATGAAATATATACATTAAATTGAGTTTAATGTATAATTGGTTATTTACTTATTGTAAAAATTAAAATTAAATAAGTGTTATTTAATTGCAAATTAATTAAATATGTGTTATTTAATTAAATAGGTTAATTAATTAAATAAGCATTATTTAATTAATTGCAAAAAAGAAAATATATTAGGGAAAGGTCTCGACCCTTCCCTATGCAAAGACTTCCTTATGACCCTTTGCAAAACACAAAATACAGTTTCATTGTAGAGAAACTCTGACAATACACAACTTCCTAGTGTTATTGTGCATAATTTTCTATGAGCCTCTCTACTATCCAAAAAACACTATTCTTCTCTCCCTCTCCCAATAGTTGGATACCACTTATCCTCTATTGGAATCCTAAGAGAATAACGAGGTTTCTCTCGTGGTAGTGTTCGAGATCGTTCAAGGAGTTATACGTGATCAAGACCGTTTGGAGATTCGTTCGTTGGAACCTTGGAGAGACTTGTTCATGACATTAGGGAATCTACAAAGCTAAGAATTGTTCTAGTCCTTTCCCTAAAAGCATGCTAATTTACATGTTTATTTATTCTATTTAGTGTAACGATTTCATTTAATGTAAAATCGAACTGTAGGATGAAATGTGTTCCTCGTCGAAATGCTTCCGTTGCGGGATCTGATCCCTTCAGTTACTTCATGAGATAAAAGACAGAAATGACCTCGAATTTACGAGAGACAAAAGTTAGTCTTTTATCTCGTAAAATTGAGTTCATTTATGTCTTTTGTCTCATGAAGTAACTTTACGAGACAAACTTACAACTTTACGAAACAAACGATAGACTATCTCATTTGTCTCGTAATGTTGTAAGTTTGTCTTGAGAAGTTACTTCACGAGAAAAACTTATAACTTTATGAGACAAACGATGGACTATCTCATTTGTCTCATAATGTTATAAGTTTGTCTTGTGAAGTTACTTCACGAGATAAAAATTTACTTACGAACTCAACTTTATGAGACAAAAGATAGTCTATAGTCCGTAAAGTTTAGTTAATTTATGTCTTTTGTCTCGTGACATTCGTCCTTTCTAAGAGTATTTTCTTTCACTAGGGATTTTAACACCGTACCATGTTTTGTGGCACGTATAGGTAACTATTATGGAGTCGAGAATCGAGCCAGCATGATTATTTAAGACTTCGTTTTCTTCGTGTTCTTCTTTGGCTAAGAACTGTATGATGATCCATATGAAGTTAATCAAGGTCCAGTTAGACATGTTTAGACAAACCATATTTGGACACATTTTAGATAGTACTCTCCCCCTCAATGAATTGATATATCACCTACTTCTCAATGAGGTTGTGGATAATAGACCGAATGTAATTTTCTTTAATTTGTTTGGCTCTAAGGTGTCATTTGGTAAGGATGAATTTGACCTCATCACTGGGTTGAGGGTACGGAGCAAGTGGTGCAGAATAATCCTAACCCTACCAGGCTTAGAAACCTATACTTCAACAATAGGCCTAGATTGTAACTGACTCAAGCCGAGGAACATTTTTTTGCTATGGACTTTAAAAGTGACGAGAATGTGGTGAAAGTGGCACTTGCCTATTTCATAGAGTTGGTCATGATAGGGAGGGAGAAGAAGCAGGTGTTTGACTATATCATCCTCGGTATTATGGATGATTGGGAGATTTTTTGCAACTACAACTGGAGTAGTGTGATTTTTTAGAAGGCAATTAGTAGTCTAAAGAGAATTCTCACCGATGCTATCAATCGAGTAGAACCCAGAACGTTAGCTAGATATAACCTGTACGAATTGTCATTCGCTTTTCAGGTTAGTTCACGTACATATTCTACGCACACTTCCTTTTATATTATCGTCAAATGTTTTTCATAATTTGATTATACTTTTATGTTTGTAGTGTGGATGAATGGGATGATTTCTACGCTCTGAAGCCTTGTGGCAATTCGTATTAGTGAGATAGTCATTCCACGCTTGTCTCGATGGGAAAGCAGGAAAAACCCAATACACGTCTTATTGCATAAAGATATTTTCAATTGACGACGGGTAATGGATGTAATTTTTTTTTTGATTTATTGTTGCTTATGTTGCTTATGACCCTAAGTTGTTACATATAGGGAAACCCCGTTACAACAGTATGACTGGTACCAACCGAGACAACCAAGGACGAGGAAGCTTACATGCATCGCATAATTTCTGCCCCTGAAGTACGTGTCCACCCACCGTTTCCTGTTCATGAAGGTGACGATCGTCGTGCTAAGGGTGATGCTGGCCACGATCATGGTGATACTGGCCACAATCATGGTGATGCTACCTCCGATCATGGTGATACTACCCACGATCATGGTTATGCTGCCCACAATCATGACGACAAGGGTGGGGGCCGTCACAACAAGGGTAACGACGATGGTGATCATGGACATGATGACCCTCATAAGCAGAACCAGGGAAGAAGATCTCTCCTGTCCAAACATCAATATTGACAATTCTCCACATCCGACGCATTGTGGAATATCGGATACCCAGGTGACAGATGAGCTCAAATGATTTTACACGCGTATAAATATATTTAAGTTCGATTTGAGGTCTAAGATCGATGTCTTGAAATTGACATCTGAAGCTGTGGGAGAAATAAGACGATTGGAGGGTTGTCTGGATCAGTTTGAGGCCAGTGTTAAGTTTGAGTTCAATGCCCTCCATTATAAGGTTGCTGATGTACAACGACATGTCTCTACTATGATGGGATATCTAAGGAAACTATTGAAGGTACGATTTCCATTGAACATATACGCTCTTTACAATTTTGTATGTTTGCTTAAAGTATCTTTAACGCGCTTGTAGGGAAAAGATGTTGCAGTCTAATGATGTGGACGTAGAACCCGAAACCAATTTCCATCATATTGTGACTAAGGATGTTGGTGGCCCATCTGGAGCTGGGGGGATATTGCATCCGGATCCCTCTGAAGGAAGGCTTGAAGAAACAAAGGTTATTCGTAGTCCTCTAAAACCGGCACTCAGAGAACATGAGATAATTACAGTTGACTCATAGGACGTGAGTGTCATGGAGACTGTGCCTTCAGGTGTCGGTGGCAACGGTAAGGATGAGTCTATTGAATCAAAGGTACGTGAAACTCGATAAATCAAATTACTTTTTTTGCAAATTCCTATTTCTGCTAATTTAAGTTGTTATTAAAATAAGAATCACATGTTCATCCCAATGACATGGTGAAACAATGAAGACTGTCGTTAAGGATATTTGTAGTCCTCTGGAACTGGCACTTGGAGGCAGGAGATCATTACAGTTGACTCACAGGATGTGAGTTTCATGGAAACTGTGCCTTCAGGTGCCAATGGCAACGGTAAGAATGATTCTATTGAACCAAAGGTATGTGAAAATAGATAAATAAGATTACCCTCTCACAAATTCCTATTTCTGCTAATTTATGTTGCTATTAAAATATGAATCATATGTTCATCCCGACGACATCATTGTACCTAGTCCGCATAAAAAAGGCTCGAGAACAAAACGTAGATGCAAGGCATATAGTACCTCAGTTACTGAGACCGAATCGGTTGGTATTGTATATGTTTTATGTACGATGTTATTTTAAGTTTATTCATTCAGACCAATCTGGTTTGAAATTTAGACAATACAGACGATGGACGATGAGAATGGGTCAAAAAGAGGAAGACAACTAGTCGCAAGGACAAGACATCCATAACCTCAATTACCAAAGTTGTTGAGGTTAGTATTTTACGATGTCAGTGTGTGCTTTTCAATGTCGTAGTACGTTCCTAATAGTTTTTGGGTAGGATACATCATATTGGACCGTTCGAAAATAGTTGTTGAATGCCAAAAAAAACCTCAGGACCCTGGAAGAACAATGGGAAACTATTCAATCGAAGGTGAAACAGGAGGAAGTTGAGATATTGGATGACCCAATTTCAGTTCCTATTCATGTTCTAGTTTAAGGAAATCAAGCATGAGGATTTCCATGAGCAGCGGAAGGATCGTTCCAAATTCCATTCGAAATTGAACACAAACAATTACAGTACAAGAAACGGAAACTAACAAGTCATGCACAACTAGAAATTACAGCATGCTTTCAAAGAATATCAAGGGATAGAGTATGCATACCTTTGAAGAAACATTATTCAAACTCCCTCGATCAATCTATAAGCATCCACAACAACACAGCCCTCGAACGCGACGACCGGTGCAACACGATCACTAGCACGAACACAACAAACATAATGATCATGAACCCAATGAACGACCAAACGACTCCTCGAAACCAATCGAGTTTAGTGAGGACACCACCACAATGGTTACCTTGGTATTATCGGTGTGAGAATCCAAGAGTTGTGGGCTCTGTATGACCTTGGCTTTGAGGAAGAGACTAGAGAACAATGATCGTGTAGATGATCAAGCAAGTGGGAGATAAGAAGCGTCTATCATATAGACGATGTGCCTGATCGTTTAGTAAATGACAACTTATCGTATAGACAAAGCCACGCGATTGTTTAGCTATGATCAGCTGATGAACTATTGTATAGTCAAATTCCACGATCGTTTAGTCTTTGTGAGCTATCGCTTAGTGAAATACTTTCACTTGATAGCATTTATCGTGAGTTCTTTCCGAATGAAGTAACTTCTAAATTTAGGAAAACATTTTTCCTTTTTATCTCACGGTTACCATAAAATCACCAATAATCTCCCACCCAATCGGTTATTAAAGAAAAAGATTTAATTATCAAATAATTGATATTATTATAAATAAATATGATAACCAACTTACCATATTATATTTATAACCTATAGTTTTAATATTTCATCTCATAAAACATACAAACCATAGTTCTCTTTCTATTTTATGGTACTTAATGTAAATCATAATTACATTAATCCTCCACTTGATGTATCTCATACATCACATCAATTATATCATATATCATTGAATTTCCTCGTGTTAATTTGAACACTTCAAACTAACTCCAAGAACCGATTCTCAACTTGAATCCATTGAGCTACTAAGGGGGCCTGATGGACCTATAGCTTGAAGTTCCAATGGTACATGAATAACTGACTAAACTCTTTAGTCACGAGATCCACCATCCGTTAACTGCCAGGCACTCCACTAAAGACCGATAACTGCACTCTCCTCACTACAGATATATTTCTATGTCCATATCAACCAATCAACAGTGTGATAACCCTTCATAGATCGCTCAAGGAAACTCAGCCAATTTAACATTTTGCCCCTGTAAATAGATCTAACTCTTTAAGTACCACTGATCCATCTAATGAACATAAGTCATATTCCTACTATGACTGGGTCCTTTCTTCTAAAGAGAGGATGTGGCCACTATGTTCAAGACCCAGAATCAACCCTTAAGGGAGCAATCTATCTACTTACCCCTGCTTCGAGGAAGGAGTGAATTCTATCTTGTGTAACTGAGTTCCTAGCTCCCTAATCAGACAAATCCCCAAAAAGGTAGGCTTGTTGAGTAGGAAATCTAGCCACTCTCACTCATACTAATCAAAGAACTAACCTCAAAGGCAGGAGTTCCTAAAACACTCAGGATTAAGGTCATGTCACCTATGGTTGTTTAAGTGAGATGTAAGTCTCAAGTATCAACGGTGTTATATAAAGAGACTAATCATCTCGTGGTCCGGTCTTATACAAACTCTTTGTATAAGGTACCTCCACTCGTATGTCTCCACATGAATGGTCAGGATCAGACCATCTATAGTAGTTCACAATACTTGTAAATCTCTACAAAGCGGGCCGTATCCGTAGTGTCACCAGGATAAGGTATCCCTTCTTTATCCTTATACTACAAACCTTTTAGGTTATCACTTAAGGCATGATCCACTTGTATATCTCATATACATGCTTAAGTTTACATACAATAACCATAGATCTCTGTTTATTGGATATGAGTAAATGCAAAATAAAATAACTCTTATTTTATGCATAACAATGTGTATAATGTTTACAAACTACGAGACTCTGTGAGAATTAGGACACCAATCCCAACAATAGTTATATCGCACATTCCAGTGGCGTCGTAAGGAGGCCGATCCAGATCGGTTCGTTGGTTTTGTGGAAACTATCGTCACCGTGTAAGTGAAGGATCCGGTGAAAGTCCTTGAGTGGAAATGGGATCGAATCCAAATCCCAAATTTTACAGAAGAAAAACAGAACATTATGCATTTAATATAAAATTCAACATGTTTATAAACAAGTAAGAAAAATGAATAAGGAGACTTATCCTTGAAGATTTAATCTTCATGATTTTCCTTTTCTCTGGAATCACAACGAACTAAAAACCCAGATGCCACCACTACTTGATTTCCTCTGTGTTATCTGGAATGAGAATCTAAAAGTTTTGTGGGCTCTATGTTTTTGGAAAGGGAAAGAACTGAGAGGAAAATTGAAAGATTGGGAAGAGAAAACCAATTATAGAATTCTTCTGTAAAAAAAACCAGAAGACTTTCTGTGTAAACAAATGAAGAAGCAGAAGGAAGAATCTCCCAACCACCCATACAATAGGTAGGTTGAGAGAGAATAAAGGAGGGAAGTTATTTCCAACCCTAAATTTCAAAATTAATATTAAAAAAATAAATTTAAATTTAATATATATATATATATAGCATATAATCTATGGTTTAATATCGTATCACATACAATATAACCTATAGAATTCACTCATCAACGATATTTAATATACATCTCATTTATATTAAATTTAATTTTATGAATCCAATTCACATAATTAATATTTGAATCATATTCAAATATTTATTTCCTCTCAAATAAACTTTATATTATAATGTATCAAATACATTATAGTAATTACATTATATATAATTAAATTAAAATAATTATATCACATATAATTAATTTCGAATAATTAATTAAACTCTTTAATTAATTTACTCAACATTCATTAACTGTCGGCCACTCCACTAAAGACCGACAACTGCACTCTTCGCACTAAAGATATATATCTACGTCCATTAGATATAACCAATCAACAGTGCGATGACCCTTCACAAATTACTCGTAAGTATAGTTAGGCCAAAATTACCGTTTTTCCCTGTAGTTACATCTAACTCTTTATGTACCACCGATCCCTCTAATGAAGAATAAATCATAGTTCAACTATGACTAAATCCCTATCGGACCAAGAGAGAGGGTGGCGTCACATTGTTCAAGCCCTAGAATCAACCCTTAAGAGAGTCATTTATCTACTTTCCCTTACCACGAGGAAAGAGTAAATTCCATCTTGTGTAGCTGTGTTTCTAGCTCCCCAATCAAACGAATCCCCAAAATGGTAGGCTTATTGAATTGACAATCTGGCCACTCTTACCTATACAAATCAAAAGACTACCTTAAAAGGCTCGTTCACAACTCATTCAGGATTGAGGTCATGTCACCTATGGTCATCATGGTGAAATGTAAGTCTCTATTAGACGTTTATTAATGAGACTAGTCATTTCGTGGTCTAATCTCATACAAACTTCTTCTATAGAATACCCCTGGTCACATGTCTCTACATGAATGATCAGGATCAGATCATTTGTAACACTTTACAACAATTGTAACATCTACAAAATGGGTCATACTCGTAATTTCATCAGGACAAGGTATCCAACTTTACCTATCTACTATAGACCATTTAGGTTATAACTTAAACATGATCCACCTGTATGTCTCCACATACATGTTTAAGCTACAGAGGATAACCTTGGATGTTAGTTTATTGGTTTGTGAGTTTTAATGCTACAAAATATCAAATATAACATCTCATATTTTATTAAAGAAATAAAATATTTGTACAGTACAATTACAAACTATAGAACCCTACGAGATTTAGGGCATTAACCCAACAATCTCCCTTGTCCTAATGCTAGTGGGGTGTACAATATATAAGTCACATAAACATCTGACCTCATATAAACATTGTTATTTCAGGACATGAACTTGGAGGTTCTGATAACGGGCAGAAATACACGTTATTATATTACTAAGTTATTAAACAATGCAGGTTTGCGTTAATAAAATGTATAAGATTGCGTCCAAAAAGCATTAAGTTTATAACATTGCGATCGCATGCATTCATCGCATAAAAACAGTTAACTTTTGTGTTATTGTGCAGAATATGCGTTAACTTAAAGCGTAAAATGCGATCACAAGAAAGCAACGGTCGAGCGCAGCGTTACCGCAAGGCTTTGTAGTGATTTGTGCCCACAAACATCTACTCAAGAAGGATTTCCGCATAGAGCCAGCACAACTTGGTGGGCGCATTTGGGTGAAAAGCATAATAAATCATGATGGGACAGAAAGCTGATGACGGTCGAGTCCGAATTAAGTTGATAAGCCGCTAACGAACTACTGTAGCAAATACACTCAACTTTTCGGTGACAAATATTCGGCGCATCAGACAGAGAATTAATGTCATTCTATCAGTGCAATCATGAGAGAGAAGACGCCTTTCACCCCGAAGCTCTATAAATACCGAAGGCAACCTTCAGAAAATGAGTTCGGATAGTTAGAGAATTTTCCTTTAGATAGAATAGCATTGTTCTTAGTTTTTCTTTTATTGAAGGCGAAAGCGAGAGAAGCGAGATTGTGCTGAGAGATCGTTCCGGTGTACTTGGAAGACTGTCAGAAGCGTTGAGATTAGAGAGAGGGCTAGCTCCTGCGGAAGCAGGAATATCTTTTGAATAGAATAGAGTTGACAGTGTAAAAGCCTTGAGAAGCAAGGGATTGCTACCAGGCTCTCTATCCTTATCTTCCATTGTCATTTTGTACTTAAACTTATCTATAGAAATGGAATTTACTTCTTTATATCTGTTCACTCTCTGTTTATTACGCATGAGTAGCTAAATCTGTCGAATGGGTTGAGAAACACTTAACTAGTATAACTAGGGATCTTCATTCTATGCGATTATCTTGTATTATGTGCATCATTCGTCCATTAGAGATACTCGGGAGGGGAGTTTAAAGGCAGAATCTAGGCTTGAAAAAGTCAGGTTAGAATCTAGTCTCGGGAGAGTTAGATTAGAATGCATAGTTAAGAGATAGGAGCTTATGAATAAGCACTGTTTTCTATTAACGCATCGCATGCATCCTAAAGATGGGATATGATTGTGTGCGGTCACCTTGTCTTTGTGTGCATTTTGCATCATCACATAGGAAAAAAAGTAGAGACTTAGGAATAAGCTCTATAGACATTATTGCATTCAACACATATGTCCTAGAACTAGGAGCACCGCATTTACATTGGAAAATGATTTGCTATCGCATAAGTGTAGCATGATTGCATAGTTTGACGCATTCTCGGGAAACGCTAGCTAAAGACCTTCTCAACCCGTTCCTCCGCATACTCAGTGTATCTACCGCATAATCAATCTTTTCTCAAATCCGTCGTGTACTTTTTATACCGCAGACAACAACCCAAAAATAACTCTTTGATTGATTGGTTACTGTAAAGTCTTCTTAGAAATTATCACCGCATACTGTTTTCCTTAGTCCCTGAGTTCGACCCTGGACTTACCAGGAAACTCAGTGGAATTTATATTTGGATTCTGCTAAGAAAACTTGTTGCTCAATGCATTTTCATCACCACATTTCATTCCATTATTTCATCACATAAAATAACTCATAAAGTTTTTGGCGTCGTTGCCGAGGACTTCGACAATTTAGTGTGCTAATGGTAATTTTTCTGATTTGTTTGTAGCTCTCAATCTCTGGCAAATTACAATCCAGAGATTGAGAGGATGTTCCGATGAAGATTAAGAAACAGCCGCCAACAACAATAACAACCATATAAAGATAATATGGCGGAGCAGCCTGGAAACAGAGCACCAAATGAAAACAATGTCATGGAAAATTCAATCCTATTGGCAAACGATCACAATAGGTCACCCATATCGGGTACTACTGCATCGCCCACCTCTACGATTTACTCCTTAGGAATCATGAGGCCTACTCTTGATGGATCCCGATTCGAAATGAAACGCGGTGATGCTGCAGATGATCCGACTGCTAGGTAGTTCGGAGGAAGGCGATGGCGAGGACCTGCACGCCACCTCCGGAGCTTCATAGAATCTGCAACATTTTCGTGTTCCTGGAATATTTCGATCGAATGAGAAGTCGACTAACTTGTGTTCCATTTTCTCAGTGTGATTAGGCACAAAAATGGGGTATTCTCTCAAAACATGGGGAGATTACTTCTTGGGAACAAGTGGTGAGAAGTTTATGAAGAAATATTTCCCACCAACTAAGAATGCCAGGTGAAGAAAATTAATAATTCAATTTTGAACAAGAAACTGACAAATCGCTCAGCGATGCTTAGACAAGGTTTAAGAGGCTGGTAAGAGACTGCCACAAACAAAAGCTTACCAAAACTGCTTACAGATGGAGATCTTTTACCAAGGACTGAACCCTGCTTTTGCAGACCACTGCCAATGCGGCAACAACAGTAGGTCTACTGGACAAAACGTATGAGGAGGCCAAAAATATACTATGATGCATTTCCAAAAATCACGAGACTAACGAGAAAGCGATCAAAGATTAAGAATTAAAGACAGTGACGTAAACAACGGGGCCATCGCATCCTTCAGAACCAATATGATGCATGATGAGTTTGATTCAGGCATCACAATAAATAGTAGAGCAAAAAAGGCGAGAGTGAATGCAATTGTTCAAGACACGATACCCGTCAGTTGTGTCATCTGTGGAGACGCCCATCCGATGGAAGGATGCCCAGAAAATCCGCACTCAGTATGCTTCATAAAGAATAATCCCTATTCTGATACATACAACCCCGGGTGAAAAAACCACCCAAATTTCGCGTGGAAAAATCAACAACAAAGCTTTCAACCAGTGGCGCAAAAAGAAGGGCCACCCAAATGTTTCCCGCAAACCAATGGTCCAACACATAACCAAGCTAGCAGTTTGTAGACACCACAATCTTCGTCCTTAGAGT
Organism: Benincasa hispida; assembly: GCF_009727055.1. Lineage (NCBI taxonomy): Eukaryota > Viridiplantae > Streptophyta > Magnoliopsida > Cucurbitales > Cucurbitaceae > Benincasa > Benincasa hispida. The sequence goes on from NC_052358.1 coordinate 12,655,417, forward strand.
GCTTGCTGAAGCAATACATTGAGAAGAACGAATCAGTGCTTCAAAATCAAGCCATGTTCATCCGAAATCTCGAAATTTAGCCAGGATAAATTGTGGGCGAGCTAAAAAATGGACTGCAAGGAGCTTTGCCGAGCTCAACGGAGCTCCCTTGCAATGCTGGGGGTACAGGGAAAGAACAATGCTTAGCAATCTTCTTGCTAAGCGACAAAATGACTGCGGAAATAGGGGAGGAACCCATCACAACCAACTTGAATGCGGTAACAACCAAGGACTCGTTGACTTGTAATTCGAAAAAGCCCGAGAAAATGAATCTCGAAGTTGCGTCCACCCTCAAGCCTTTAGAACATGAGACAGAAGAAGTCCAGCTACCACCAGTCTCGCAAAAATTGAAAGAGAAACAAAATGATGAAGAAAAGATCGCGACAGTGGCAGTAACGCAAAATGCGGTAATCCTACAAAAAATGTGCTACCCAAGAATCTTCATGATACCATGCTTCATTGGAGGGGTCTACAGTGGCCAAGAGCTATGCGATCTTGGGGTGAGTATAAACGTAATGCCGCTATCAATCTTCAAATGATTGAATATGGGCAACCTCATGCCCACGATGGAGACTCTCCTACTTGCGAACAGATCCCGAATCCAACCTGAGAGAGAGTTGAAAGATTCTGCAATCTCGATTGATAAATTCATCTTGCCGGCAGACTTCATCATTTTGGATTATAAAGCGGACGAAGATGAGCCAATCATATTGGAACGACCATTCCTCTTAACTGGTCGCGCTTAAACTTATATGCGCAAAAGGGAGATTGCGATGAACATTAATGGGGAAAGGCTTCGGATTAAGGCAGTTAAGATTCTGGAAGATTGAGAAAAAAAGAAAAAACCACCGTGGACGTGAAAAGCTCAGCTTGAAATAAGCAGTCCCTGAGTTACTATGCGACTCAACCTCATCAGGGACGCAATTCTTTTGAATATCCTTTTTGTTTTATATCAATGCTTCATGAATTTTTATCCTGTCTTTTAGTTGCTATCATATCTTTGTTTTTATACGTCTTTAAAAAAAAAAAGCAAGAAAATTTTTTGTTAACTTCTTCTTCTTATTATTTGACTCTCTCAATGTTTTCTTCGCAAACGATCAAGGTACACGATTCCAGAGGCGCTACACGAAGACGCAACTACTTCATTTCGTCACCGCATTGCAAAGAAAGAAGATCGCCCCAAAGCAGGATGCGTCAACAAATAATGCGGGTGATAGCGCAAATTTGGGGATTGTATTTTTCCTTGACTTTATTACAAATTCTGCAATTTTGAGAATTTTATCATTGCATCCTCTTTGATTACCGCAATCATTTAACATTGATAAATTTTGTAAGTCACTGCATGCTTTCTCTTTGCCAATTATGATTTCAATGATGAAACACATGCTTCTATTTTTTTCATGTACATTAGAGTCAACTTAATCTTAGGACAATAACCTCATGAAATATTTTTAAAAGTCTGTGGTCTGCTAGTTTTCTTTCAAACTGTCCTTTTAACAAACTTCCTAAGAACATCACATGACTTTTTTCAATCCTTTGGCAATGAGGACATTGCTGCATTTTAAATTTGGGGGTGAGGTATTTATTTTCGACCTTGCTGTTTTTACCTCTAAAAAAAATCATCATCATAACGTTGCGATCGGATCTTACTCGTAGTTGGATGTCTGCATGACACACATGGGGGCAAGCCAAAACGAAGGTAGGAATCGTGATCAACGCATAAATAAATGACACAACTCCATTGCTGAGTAGGTATGAGTTTAGTCTGAGAAAGAGCGCCTTGCTCGTAGTTGGATGTCTGCATGACACACGTGGGGGCCAGCCAAAACGAAGGTGAGGCACTTGGATCAGCGCATAATAATGTAAAAAATATGCAAGGATAAAAATCATTTAACACCCTAGTGATTTTTTTTTTTTAAATAAATCATGCGATGTCATGGAATATAGTAAAGTCTTTTTGAAGGTTAAACTTTCGGTCCCTAGGTCTTAGAAATATTTTAAGAAGAGACTTGAATAAGAATTAAGGAAATTTTGGCGTATAGAATTTGAATGAAGTATCCTTGAGAAATCTAGGAAAAGAAAATGTGGTCGACTTTCTAAAAGAAATCTTCAGCTTATGCTTGAGGACAAGCATTGTTTAAATTTGGGGGTGTGATAACGGGCAGAAATGCATGTTATTACATTACTAAGTTATTAAACAATGCATGATTGTGTTGATAAAATGTATAAGATTGTGTCCAAAAAGCAATAAGTTTATAACATTTCGGTCGCATGCGTTCATCGCATAAAAATAGTTAACTTTTTTATTGTTGTGCAGAATATGCATTGACGCAAAGCGTAAAATGTGATCACAAGAAAGCAACGGTTGAGCGCAGAGTTACCGTAAGGCTTTACGGTGATTTGTGCCCACAAACATTTGCTCAAGAAGGATTGCCACATAGAGCCAATGCAACTTGGTGGGCGCATCTGGGTGAAAAGCATAATAAATCACGATGGGACAGAAAACTAATGATGGTCGAGTACGAATTAAGTTGACAAGCCGCTAACGAACAACTGTAGCAAGTACACTTAGCTTTTCGGTGACAAATATTCGGCACATCAGACAGAGAATTAATGTCATCTCATCAATGCAATCATAAGAGAGAAGACGCCTTTCACCCCGAAGCTCTATAAATACCGAAGGAAACCTTCAGAAAAGAAGTTCGGATAGTTAGAGAATTTTTCCTTAGATAGAATAGCCTTGTTCTTAGTTTTTTTTTATTGAAGGCGGAAACGAGAGAAGAGAGATTATGCTGAGAGATCGTTCCGGTGAACTTAGAAGAGTGTCGGAAGCGTCAAGATCAGAGTGAGGGCTAGCTCCTGCGGAAGCAAGAATATCTTTTGAGCAAAATAGAGTTGACAGTGTAAAAGCCTTAGGAAGCAAGGGATTGCTACCAGACTCTCTATCCTTATCTTCCATTGTCATTTTGTACTTAAACTTATCTATAGAAATGGAATTTACTTCTTTATATTTGTTCACTCTCTATTTATTATGCATAAGTAGCTAAATCTGTCGAATGGGTTGAGAAGCACTTAGCTAGTATAACTGGGGATCTTCATTCTATGCAATTATCTTGTATTATGTGTGCATCATTCATCCATTAGAGATACTCGAAAGGGTAGTCCAAGGGCAGAATCTAGGCTTGGAAAAGTTAGGTTAGAATCTAGGCTCGGGAGAGTTAGATTAGAATGCATAATCAAGAGATAAAAGCTTAGGAATAAGCACTGTTTGCTATTAACGCATCGTATGCATCCTAGAGATAGGATATGATTGTGTGTGATCACTTTGTCTTTGTGTGCATCTTACATCATCGCATAGAAAAAAAGTAGAGACTTAGGAATAAGCTGTATGGACATTATTGCATTCAACACATGCGTCCTAGAACTAGAAGCAACACATTTGCATTGGAAAATGATTTACTGTAGCATGAGTGTAGCATGATCGCATAGTTTGACGCATTCCCGAGAAATGCTAGCTAAAGACCTTCTCAACCCGTTCCTCCATATACTCAGTGTATCTACTGTATAATCGATCTTTTCTCAAATCCGCTGCATACTTTTTATACCGCAAACAACAACTCAAAAACAACTCTTTGATTGATTGGTTACCATAAAGTCTTCTTAGAAATTATCACCGCATACCGTTTTCCCTAGTCCCTGAGTTCGACCCTGGACTTACCAAGAAACTCAGTGGAATTTATACTTAGATTCTGCTGAGAAAACTTGATGCTCAACGCATTTTCATCATCGCATTTCATTCTATTATTTCATCACATAAAATAACGCATCAGGTTCCGCATGAGTATTTCCCACGTACAGATTGGTATCTTCCCATTGATGGTTAACAATCTCACCCTTCATTCGAGCGTCTCTGTCATCCTCTTCAGCCAGATCATCAGACTCATAAGACTCATCATCCAATTTCTTTGGTAATTCCCATTCATAGTGTGAATCGCTTCAGCTATGTTCTCTTTTTGGTTCACGTTATCCTCTCCTACACTGTGCTAAAAAACCCCTTCAACACATACTTCTTCATCTTCTATCTCATTCTCCTCACTTACATTATTCCCAAAAACCCCATCTGCATAAACATTATCCTCCTTACCGTACATTGAGGATGATGGATCATTATCCTTGGGATTGTATGGATAAACAAAAAAAAACTATCATTAGATAGGTTATATGGGCCTACATTTGAAGGAAATCAGCATGAGAAATTCCATGAGCAGCGGAAGGATCTTTCAAATTTCAATCGAATATGAACAGAAACAATAACAATCACAAATAGAAACATACGGTTATACATAAAACAGAAATTACAACATGCTTTACTACATGATCAAGTGAAGGAATTAACAAACCTTGGAAGACTCATCTTTAAGTTCCTTAATCACGAATGCTCGATCACAGCAACACAATAACACACGAACGTTCGTCCAACACGACCGTTACACTACACGATCACAACGAACTTGAACTAATCGATCGCCAATGTCAAGAACACCCTGAACACGACGAACGGCCTCCACAGAACCTCGACTGTGTCGAGTTGAGTATGAACCACCAAGAAGGTTACCTCGGTATTCTCTGCATGAGAATCCAGAGGGCAGAGGGTGGGCTCTGTGTGGACTTGGTTAAAGGCAGAAATCGGAGGAGGACAATCGTGTAAACGATTGAGTAAGTGGGAGATGAAACAACCTATCATATAGGTTGATGCCCAATCGTATCAAAAGCTATGTGATTGTCTAGCTGATTACCTATCATGTAAGAACACTCCACAACCGTCTAGTCTCTCCAAGTTGTCGTTTAGTAAATTTGATTTACTTGACAACTATCCATGAGTAATTTCCGAGATTGGAAATCTCAAATTAACAACTTACCAAAATTAGGAAAATATTTTTCCTTTTATCTCATGGTTACCATGAAACCACCAATAATCTCCTACTCAATTGGTTATTAGAGAAAAAGAGATAATTATCCAATAATTAATATTATTATAAATATAAACGATAACCAACTTATCATAATATATTTATAACCTATAGTTTTAATATTTCATCTCATGAAACATACAAACCATAACTCTTTTTCTATTTTATGACACTTAATGTAAATCTCATTTACATTAGTCCTCCACTAGATGGATGTCATACACCATACCGGTCATATCATATATAATTGAATTACCTCTTGTCAATTTGAACATTTCAAATCAATACCAAGAATTGATCCTTAGCTTGAATCCATTGAGCTACCAATGGGACCTTATGGACCTATAGCTCGAAGCTTCAACGGTACGTGAATAACTGATTAAACTCTTTAGTCACGGGATCCACCATTCCTTAACCGCCAGGCACTCTACTAAAAACCGATAGCTGAACTCTCCTTACTACAGATATATTATGTGTCCATTTTAACCAATCAACAGTGTGATAACCCTTCACAGATCGCTCGTAAATACAGCTCGACCAATAATTGCTATGCCTCTGTAGTTACATATAACTTCTTAAGTACCACTGATCCCTCTAATGAACATAAGTCATAGTCCTATTATGATTGAGTCCTCTCTTCCAAAGAGAAGCTGTGGCCACTATGTTCAAGCCCTGAAATCAGCCCTTAAAGAAGTAATTTATCTACTTACCCCTGCTTCGAGGAAGAAGTGAATTCCATCTTGTGTAATTGAGTTTCCAGCTCCCAGATTAGACAAGTCCCCAAAAAGGTAGGCATGTTGAGTTGGCAATCTGGCCCCTCTCACCCATACTAATCAAAGGACCGTCCTCAAAGGCAGGAGTTTCCAAAACACTTAGGATTGAGATCGTGTCACCAATGGTCATTTAGGTGAGATGTATGTCTCCAGAATCAACGGTGTTATATACAGAGTCTAGTCATCTCGTGGTCCGATCTTATACAAACTCTTTGTATAGGATACCCCGCTTGCATGTCTCCACATGAATGGTCAAGATCTACCATCTGTAGTAGTTCACAACACTTGTAAACCTCTATAAAGTGGGTCGTATCCGTAGTGTCACCAGGATCAGGTATCCCTCCTTAATCCTTATACTACTAACCTATTTAGGTTCTCACTTAAGGCATGATCCACTTGTATATCTCATATACATGCTCAAGTTTACATACAATATCCATGGAACTTTGTTTATTGGATATGAATAAATGCCAAATAAAATAACTTTATTTTATTCATAACAATGTGTATAGTTTACGAATTACGAGACTCTGGGAGAATTAGGACACCAAACCCAACAATCTCCCACTTTCCCTAATGCCTCGGGAGACTAATGTACAATACAAGAAAAATTACAAGTACAATATACAATAAACTAGGGCATACTCTATACCCCACTATCATCTCCCATTTTCCTTAGACAAGATATCACATGTCCCGTAGACCCAGACTCTCCAGATGACCTTCGAACACTTTAGCCGTGAGAGTCTTTGTAAACAGATCGGCAACGTTGTGCTCCAACGCGATCTTTATGACTATCACATCATCGTGATGCATAATCTCCCTGATCAAGTGATATTTTCGTTCGATATGTTTGCCTCTACGATGACTCCAAGGTTCCTTTGAATCTGCCACAGCCCCGTTGTTATCACAATAGAGAGTGATCGAAAATCCATATTTGGAACAACTTCCAAATCTGTAAGGAATTTCCTCAGCCAAATAGCCTCCGTAGCTGCTTCACAAGCGGCTATGTATTCGGCTTCTATAGTAGAGTCCGTGATGCATCCTTGCTTAATTCTTTGCCACACTACAACCCCTCAATTTAGAGTGAACACTGACCCCGATGTCGATTTGCGAGAATCTCTATCGATCTGAAAGTCAGAGTTCGTGTATCTTGTATGGATTATATCCTTATCTCCATACACGAGCATGTAGTCCCTCATTTTCCGAAGATACTTAAGAATCGTCTTGACTGCCGTCTAGTGATGAAATACTGGATTAAACTGATACCGATTGACAATCCCTACTGCATAAAAAATTTCGGGTCTGGTACATAACATTGCGTATATTAAGCTTCCTACAATTGAAGCATAAGGAATCCATTTCATCTCCTCAACTTCTTGAGGTGTCTTAGGACATTAATCCTTAGACAAAACGATTTCATGCCTAAAGGGTAATAAAACCCTCTTGGAATCCTGCATCAAGTACCTAATTAATATTTGATTGATGTACAATGTCCGAGACAAGGCTAACCTTTTGTTCTTACGATACCTAATAATCTGGATCCTTAGAACGTATTGTGCCTCACCCAAATCTTTCATTTGGAACTGGGCAGCTAGCCATTTCTTAATGTCAGTCAGATACCCTACATCATTCCTAATGAGTAGGATATCATCCATATACAGTACTAGGAAAGCTACTGAGTTGTTGATGATTTTTTTGTAGACACAAGGCTCATCAACATTCTAATCAGAGCTATCCGACCTGACTGCAGTGTCAAATCTAATGTTCCATGATCTAGACGCTTGTTTCAGCCCATAAATGACCTATTAAGCTTGCAAACTTTTTGCTCTTGATCTGAAACGACAAACCTCTCTGGTTGAGTCATATAGATGGTCTCCTCAAGATTACCATTAAGAAAGGTAGTCTTGACGTCCATTTTCCATATCTCATAATCATAAAATGTGGCTATGGACAGGAGTATCCGGATAGAATTGAGCATGACAACAGGTGAGAAAGTTTCCTCATAGTCAACTTCCTCGACCTAGGTATAACCCTTTACCATGAGTCGAGCCTTAAAGGTTTGCACATTTCCATCTACACCTCTATTTTTCTTATAGATCCACTTACACCTAGTAGGTTTTACCTCATCAGGCGGATCAACAAGCTCCCAGACGTTATTGAAGTACATAAACTCCATTTCCTAGTTCATGGCCTTAACCCATTCATCCTTGTCAACATCCTCCATTGCTTTCTTAAAAGACGATGGATCCTCAACCCCATCATTGGAAATGACGTTCTGGGCTTCAGTTAAACCCACGTAGCGATTCGGTGGGTTCATAACCCTCCCACTACGTTGAGGCAGTCTCAACTCTTAAGCTGGTTGACTAGATGTACCGACTTCAACAACTCTCGTTGATTTGTCAACTTGTTCAACAACTCTTGTTGAACCCTCAGCAGTCTCAATCTCACTAGAATTCTCACGTAAAATGAGCTTACTCCATGGCTTATGATCCCGAATGTGGTCTTCTTCCAAGAAGATAGCATTTGTAGAAACAAACACTTTGTTCTCACTCAGATCATAGAAGTATCCACCTCTCGTTTTCTTGGGGTAACCTATAAAGAGGCAAACCTTCGAATGCGATTACAACTTTTTCGGGTTAGTCACTAGCACATGTGCCGGACAGCCCCAAATCCTGAAGTGACGTAAACTACCTTTACAACCTCTCCACAACTCAAAAGGTGTCTCAGAAACACTTTTTGAGGGAATGTTGTTCAGGATATAGCATGCAGTCTCCATTGCAAAACCCCAAAATGAGTTTGGAAGATGAGCATAACTCATTATAGACAACTGACACTACTGGTATTGTCATCCATCCCTTTGTGCTTGAAAAGTAAGAATTGACGTTCAAACAAATCTTGTAACGAGTCCATGACCTCGCGTGCAATGACCATGTTCTCAACCCTTTTGGCCAAAACATCAAGTATGTTAGCCAAAATGTGATGCGAGCCAATGAATTAGCCTTCATCCACAACTCATATGCATTGCAAACATTTCGCGGTGCATCAAGGGTCGGGACTTGAGGACATTCTTCAACCATGACAAATTCAAGGCCGTTTACTCCTAAATACATTTTACACAGTTCAATCCTATTAAACCGATTTTAAAAGATTAATCTAGGTTACTAAACTCTTTAGAACCATTTGAACTTAGGTCTATCTCAATCCAATTTTAAAACCCTTTTAAAAAAACTTGAGTTCACCCTAAGTCCGCATGAAACTCTTCCTTATTGATTTTAGTTCAAATTTCCTTTATAACACTTATAAATGGAAACAACCAAAACCACAATGCAAAGCTAATACATGTAAGACATTCATAACTTATAAACAGCCTAAGTGTCATGCTCAATGCATTGTTCATTTATTGCTACTTCTTTAATATAACGCTTATAGAAAACATCAATGAAAACAAGCAAAACATGCTTCCATACACCCTTATACTATAAAACTTATAATAAAAGGATGATGCATGAATATACTCACTGCATGCAAAATATAACTCTTATATTTTATGATGCATGTGTATGCTTTCATGTAATTTCTTCATGCTAGATTATAACTTTTATAATACATGATGCATGAATGATCACACAACCTAAGGTGGGTTTCAAACTATATGTCAAACACTTTACCATATAAACACCATACATCACATGTATTATAAACAAATGTTGCTTAACCAGGTAAAATTGTCTCAATTCTTCAAAAGAAACAAGCTAACTATTATAAAATCAAGGAGTCTCCAGTTCAAACAGGCGAACCGGGTCTTGAACCGTTTAGGCGAAGCAACGCGTCTCCACTCATTGTGCACCAAACACCCCGCGATCGTCTAGATGAAAAAACAAACGCTTTGCTCTATCGTTTACCAATGCTCCCAGAGCTAAACAATTGTTTATCAATGATCGTGTACCTTTTACTAAGCAATGAAGCATGAGGTACGCGATCGTCTAGTGCGCCGCGCACAACGCAAACTCTATATGATCGTCTAAACGACTACGATGCGGCAAAGCACCATTGTCTAAACAATTACTGAGCGAGCGCCTTCATATCATATACCGCGTGATCGTGTAGGTAGTAACTATGCGATGAGGCATGCTAACTACACAATCGTTTAGCGTATGCCTTCTTCTAAACGATAAGCATCATATGCTCCCACTAGATCATCTACCTCCAGCATCTACGCGGTCGAGCAACCAACGCTACGCGATAGAGTAAACGATTTATTCCATCGTTTAGTAAATACTACATGATCATATAGAAAAAGCTACACGATCGTTTAGTTAAATCCCAACGATCGTTTACCTAAGGCTACACGACATGACCAATTCTTGGTTTTCTACTTCGCTGAGAACAGCATCTCCATGCTTTGAAACTTCATCATGAACGACTCGACTAACTTAAACTCTTTGAATTACAGACTCGATTGCATGTTAATGACGCCCAAAAAACACAAGGGCCCCTTACGAATTAACACTTTGTAATTGAAGAAAGCTTTAAACAAAGGCAATTACACCCAAAAACATCCATCAATGCCATCCACAAAAGCATTTAACAATTAAACAAAAATGCAGAAAACCTATCACGACTGTAAAAGAAGTTCAAAACAGAAGTGAAATTTGGAACACCAGAAGAACCTAGCCTTGATACCAATTGAAGGAAATTAGACATGAGGATTTCCATGAGCAGCGGAAGGATCTTTCAAATTTCAATCGTATATGAACAACAACAATTATAGTCACAAACGGAAACATGCAGTTATGCATAAAATAGAAATTATAGCATGCTTTACTACATGATCAAGGGAAGGAATTAACAAACCTTTGAAGGCTCATCTTCAATTTCCTTGATCATAAACACTCGATCAAGGGAACATAACAACACATGAACGTTCGTCCAACATGACTGCTACATTGCACGATCATAGCGAACTCAAACTAATCAATCACCAAGGTCACGAACACCCTGAACACGGCGAACGACCTCCACAGAATCTTGACTGTGTCGAGTTGAGTATGACACCACCAAGAAGGTTACCTCGGTATTCTCGGTGTGAGAATCCAGAGGGTGGGCTCTATGTGGACTTGGTTAGAGGAAGAAATTGAAGGAGGACAATCATATAAATGAATGAGCAAGTGGGAGATGAAACAGCCTATTGTATAGGTCGATGCCCAATTGTTTATCAAAAGCTATGCTATCGTCTAGCTAATTGTCTATCGTGTAAGAACACTCCACAATCGTCTAGTCTCTCCAAGCTGTCATTTAGTAAATTTGATTTACTTGACAACTATCCGTGAGTAATTTCTGAGATTAGAAATCTTAAATTAACAACTTACTAAAATTAGGAAAACATTTTTTCTTTTATCTCACGGTTACCATGAAACCACCAATAACCTCCTACTCAATTGGTTATTAGAGAAAAAGAGATAACTATCCAATAATTAATATTATTATAAATATAAATGATAACCAACTTATCATAATAGATTTATAACCTATGGTTTTAATATTTCATCTCATGAAACATACAAACTATAGCTCTTTTTCTATTCCATGACACTTAATGTAAATCTCATTTATATTAGTCCCCCACTAGATGTATCTCATACACCATACCGATCATACCATATATAATCAAATTACCACTTATCAATTTGAACATTTCAAATCAACACAAAGAACTGATCCTCAGCTTGAATCCATTGAGCTACCAAGGGGACCTTATGGACCTATAGCTCTAAGCTCCAACGGTACGTGAATAACTGACTAAACTCTTTATCATGGGATCCACCATCCTTTAACTGTCAAGAACTCCACTAAAGACCGACAGCTGAACTCTCCTTACTACAGATAGATTATGTGTCCATCTTAACCATTCAACAGTGTGACAACCTTTCACAGATCGCCCGTAAGTATAGCTCGACCAATAACCGCTATGCCCCTATAGTTACATCTAACTTCTTAAGTACCATTGATTCCTCTAATGGATATAAGTCATAGTCCTACTATGACTGAGTTCTCTCGTCCAAAGAGAACTGTGGCCACTATGTTCAAGCCCCAAAATCAGCCCTTAAGGGAGCAATCTTTCTACTTACCCCTACTTCGGGGAAGGAGTAAATTCCATTGTGTAATTGAGTTCCCAGCTCCCAGATCAGACAAGTCCCCAAAAAGGTAGGCATGTTGAATTGGCAATCTGGCCACTCTCACCCATACTAATCAAAGGACCGCCCTCAAAGGCAGAAGTTCCCAAAACACTTAGGATGGAGGTCGTGTCACCTATGGTCGTTTAGGTGAGATGTAAGTCTCCAGTATCATCGGCGTTATATACAGAGTCTAGTCATCTCGTGGTACGATCTTATACAAACTCTTTTTATAGGATACTCCTGCCTGCATATCTTCACATGAATGGTCAGGATCTACCATCTGTAGTAGTTTACAACACTTGCAAACTTCTACAAATCGGGTCATATCCGTAGTGTAACCAGGATTAGGTATCCCACCTTAATCCTTATACTACAGACCTATTTAGATTATCACTTAAGACATGATCCAATTGTATATCGCATATATATGTTTAAGTTTACATAAGATAACCATAGAGCTTTGTTTATTGGATATGAATAAATGGCAGAATGAAATAACAATTATTTTATTCATAAACAATGTGTATAATTACAAACAACGAGACTCCAGGAGAATTAGGACGCTAATCCCAACAACATTAATGTCTAACAAGGTTAGTAATGTATCATAACTTGATGGATAATTTTGTTCGACGAAAGGTTGTGCAGGACAATAACGAAATGGATATTCTTGGGCTAAATTGTATGGAAAGCTTGGTTGGTATGAGCAACTAGGGTTCTTTAAGTCACTATCGCCATACATAGGTTTCAACTTCATTGATAAATAGATAGGAGGCCTACATGTGTTCTCACCATTTTAAAAGAACCTATGTTCTTGATCGTACCGAATATGTAATAAGCCTGGATCCAAAATTGTATAAACATCTTAGGGTGAGATCGTGGTTGTTTGTGTCAATCCCATTTAGATTTGTTGGGGTTTGTGCCATAAAGTCTCGTGTCCAGTAGTTTGTAAATAAATTTGTACGAACACTTGTGATGTATAATATAAATGATATTTACTTCACTACTTTACTTTGCACATTTAAATGTTTTTTATTTTACCACAAACCAATAAACTTAAAATCCTTGGTTATCTTATGTAACTTAAGCATGTATGTGGTGACATACAAGTAGATCATGTCTTGAGTGATAACTAAAATGGTCTATAGTATATGGATATAGGAGGGAAACCTTATCCTGGTAACTACGGATGCAGCCCACTTTGTGGAATGGTCAAAAGTATTGTGACTTGTCACAAATGATCTGATCCTGATCATTCGTGTAGGGGACATACGAGCGGGAACGTCCTATACAAAGAGTTTGTATAAGACCTGACCACGAAGTGTTAACGTCTCATTATATAAAACCGTTCATAATTGAGACTTCACTTCATTAGGATTACCATAGGTAACATGACCTCAATTCTGAGTGAGTTGGGAACTCCTGCCATTGAGGACGGTTCTTGATTTGCATGGGTGCGAGTGGCCAGAACGCTGACTCAACCCTACCATTTTGGGGATTCGTCTGATTGGGAGCTGGGAACTCAGCTACACAAGATGGAATTCACTCCTTCCCCGAAGCAGGGGCAAGTATAAAGATAGCTTCCTTAAGGGCTGATTCCGGGGCTTGAACGATGTGGCACCACACATCTTCTCTTAGCTCGAGAGGTGTTCACACATAGTTGGACTATGTTTATTGTTCATTAGAGGAATCAGTGGTACTTAAGGAGTGAGATGTAACTATAGGGGCAAAATGATAATTTGGCCCAGCTGTACTTACGAGCATCTGTAAAGGGTCATCTTACGGATGATTGGTTATATCCAATAGACATAGAAATACATCTATGGCAAAAAGAGTTCAACTGTTGGTCTTTAGTGGAATGTTTAACAGTTAACAGATGGTGGATATCGTGACTAAAGAGTTTAGTCAGCTATTCACGTACTGTTGGAGCTTCGAGCCATAGGTCCATAAGGTCTCCTTAGTAGCTTGGATACAAGTTGAGAGTAAGTTTTTGGGTCAATTTGAAATGTTCAAATTGACAAGAGGGAGTTTGATTATATATGATATAATTGAACGAGTTAATTAAATGTGATATAATTAACTTTATGCATGAGATACATTAATTTGGAGGAAATTGGATATAAATATGATTTATATTTAGTAGTGGAAAAAATATTATAATTAATATTTGATATTAATTTATAAATTATGAATGTGATAAGTTTACATTAATTGGACGATTTTAAAAGGAAATGGGAAGGCACCTCTTTGTTTAAAATAATGGACGAGTGCATTATAAATAGCAGACGATATGTTTATCTCGGGGTGCGCGGGTATTGTGAAAAAGATAGTGTCATCGTTTAGAAAATCAGTGCCTATACGATAGGATTGCACGATCGCTTACATATACGATATTGCTAAGCGATCGAATACTGCTTACACCGTCGCGCGCTATTATCTAAACGATTGTTTACCTTTTTCCCAAGTGATCGTTTAGCTCCCGGTATTTACTAAACGATCGTATAGACGCTGTCTCTTATACACATCTAGATGTGTATAAGAGACAGATCTCGGGGTGTGAGATAGTGTCATCGTTTAGAAAATCAGTGCCTATACGATAGGATTGCACGATCGCTTACATATACGATATTGCTAAGCGATCGTATACTGGTTACACCGTCGCGCGCTATTATCTCTGTCTCTTATACACATCTAGATGTGTATAAGAGACAGCAAGAATACTGAGGGCTCTAAGTGGTGTTGTCTTCTCCGATTCCTTCTGTTCGAGGTAGACGGTTGGGCTTCAGACTCGAGAAATCTTCATCTGGTATAATTTCTTGATCCCTTTAGTATTATGAAAGTATGTTTGAATGTATATGCGGTAATTCTGTCACAATGAATTGGAAAGATCCGCTTCCACCCGTAGGTACTCTTGAGTAAGAGTTCCTTCAAGATTATACAACTCCAACAAGAAGTCTTGAAAGCAAATGTCACCTCTTATGTCCAAATCCCCTAGACCGCCGGTGTATTCTCATTCATCCTCATTCCAAATACCACCCTAGCAAACAAATACACGAAGCATTCTGCAAGTGAAGATAAAACTTATTGGCCGAAAGAAAATATATAAATAAGTATTAAAAAAAACTAGGAAAAAGTTGACTTAAGTTGACCAAGTCAACTTTACAAGAGAGTTGACCTTGTCAACTCTATGAGAAAGTTGACTTGGTCAACTCTACGAGAAAGTTGACTTGATTAACTCTACGAGAAAGTTGAATTGGTTAACTTTACAAAACAACTTGATTGGTTCAACCTCATGAGACAAAAGTTGAACAAAGGAGTTGTCTCGTAAAGTTGAACCGAGTTAACTTTTGCATTAAGTTAGAGAAAGTCATCTTCACGAGAAAGAAAACTTCATGAGACATATGCTTTGAACTTTACGAGAAAAATCAGAAAACACCAGAAATAACTTTCCCACTTCAATCATGTTCCAATACTTTTCATTTTTCATTTTTCTCACTACTTTTTCTTCTAAAACGTAAGAATTATCCTCCATAACGTAAATAAGTTAAAAGAAGTAAGAATTTCGTTGGTTACTGAAAACTTTCTTTAAAAAGTAATTTTTTTTGCTCCATTTTGCCTACTTTCTAAAAAAAATAAAAAACTACTTTTCAACATACTTGTCTCTTTTAGAACTCTAAAAAAAGAAAGAAATTATTCCTCTGAACTTGGGACTCTCTAGAAAAGGATTATTCCTCTGAAGTTGGGACCCTCACATAAAGAATTTCTATCTTGAAAAAAAAAACGTTGAACTGAAGATTAAAGTTTCTAATTTAAAATATGTCAGATAGGTAAGTTGGGTGGTTTCATATTTAAGGCAATCGAAGACCATTTATTGAGGGGCAAAATGGTATTTTCAAGTGGTGGGTCCCTCCATCTAAAGATTAAAAAGATGGGGAAGAAAATGTTAAAAATAGTAGATTTTAAAAATTAGGTTAATTTTGAATTGGAAAAAAAAAATTGGGTCAAAATCGGTAATTTTTCGAAAAAAACTTATATATGGCATGCCCAGCTAGTACTGCTCTAAAAATAAAGGGGGAGCGAAATAAAATAGAACTATGACAAATCTAACAAATTTTTCAATTTGCAAAATCAGTTTCTATTGATTTTGAAATGGGTTACAATCACATATGTTTTTAATCTTTCAAAATCAATTTTGATAATATAAATATAAAATTATAAAATTAAATATTAGATTAATTTTGAGAAATAGAAAAATAATTTTAAACATGATAAAAATAATTTTAATAAATTTAAAAATCACTCTCAAACATGCACCTAATCTTAATTGGATAATGATCTTGTTGTCTTTTATATTTATTTTTTGTTTTCTTCTAAATTTTATATTGTAGCTCCCACTTTTTTTTTTAAAAAAAATATTTGAATTCTTAGTCAAATTTTAAAAATAAAAACAAGTTTTTAACAATTATTTTTGTTAGTTTTCAAATTTTGGTTTGGCGGTAGAATATATNAAAGTGGACAATAAAACAAATAAACTTATAGGTGTAGTAGTATTTAGGGGCTCGTTTGATAATGTTCCATTTCTCGATTTCCCATTTCTTGTTCCTTGTTTCTGCTTTCTTATTTTTTTAACTATTTTTTTAAAATATTGGTAGCCATTTTTGTTTCTTGTTTCATAAACTTATTTAAAAACTATTTTTAGTTTCTTGTATTTTTTTTTCTTAATTTTCTTTTTGTTTTATAATTTAAATATAATTTAATTATGTTAAATATATAAGGATTGTTTTCAAATATAGGAAAATAAACTAAAATATTTACAAATAATAGCAAAATATCACAGTTTATCTGTGATAGATCACAATAGACAACGATAGACTACTATCTATGTCTATCATGATAAATAAACACAAATAGTAGTTGGACTATTATCATTTGTAAATATTTGTAGTAATTTTGTCATTTAAAATAATATTCCAATATATAACATGTATTAAGATATAAAGATAATTACAAAATGTTTATATTATGAAATACAAATATAATAATTGTACAATTGTTTTGTACTTCGTATCATTCATACGTTTTTCAAATTTGATTTGTAATATTATTTCTCATTAAAGTTATTTATCTTAAATGACATCGACTCAAATTCATATTATTATATAAATGTCATTATTGTAAAATATTTAAGTGATGCTAATTAAATATTTTAATGAACAAGATTTATGTATTGCAAAATTCTAACCAGATTTAAATGTACTATAAATAAAAATAAAAATTAAAACAACATATAAACATGTATGTTACAATATTTGAAATTACAAAATCTATAAAATAACTAAATAAACCTATTGAGAATTAAAATAATATATAAATGTTTAAATGTTGGAAAATTTAAATTAAAAGTTAAGACTAATATATAATTATAAACCTAATTTCAAAAAATCCAAATTAAAAGTTAAAACTAGTATCAAAAAATATTTAAAAATATTTACACTTTATAGCAAAAAGTTTCAAAAATAGAAGCACATTTGGAACTTTTTACTATAAAGTGTAAATATCTTTGAGATTTTTCTATTTATAAGAATTTCCCTTAAAACTAATATATAATTATAACCTAATTTCAAATGTAATATAAATAAAAAAAAAATCATAATTTTTGCCTCGTTTGAGAAGCGGACTGTAGCATACACACACAACTAATATATAATTATAATCTAATTTCAAATTTTTGCACTTCTAGATATATTATATCCATATGATTTAACCATAATCAGCAAGTCGACCCTTCACAGGTTGTTCGTAATAACGGGTGGGTCAAATATTGTTTACCCCGAGATTACATTTTATTCCTCAAGTCCCCCTCTAATGAACAACTGGTTTGTGATCCAATCGAGGGTGGGGCCCCTTGTTCAAGACCTAAATTCAATACTTGAGAGAACAATCTTTTCTCCTATCCCTAAATCGGGTAAGCGCGAACTCCGCCTTGCACCCTATGTCCCCAACTATATATCTGTTCTTACCCCTGAGATGGAAGTCTTATTGAGCTGGCGTTGTTGAGCCAACCCTCACTTATGAAAATCTAAGGACAATCTCAAATAAACAAGAGTTCATAGTTAGCTCAGGATTAAGATCGAGTTATCTAGGTCATCTAGGTGAAATAGTCAATCTTCATACAGTAAACAACGTTATAAAATAAGAATTACTTATTTCTTGGTCCTGATCTTATACAAACTCATTGCATAAGACGCCCACACTCCTCATGTCATAACATGTACGAATTAGGATCACATCGTATATAGTACTTTACAATCTATGTAACAACTACAAAGTAGGCTGCATCCAATGGTGTTACTAGAATAAGGTGCCCAAACTTATTCATGTATCATAGATCATTTTGACTATTTACTCGAACCTGATCCACTCTTATGTCTCCACATAAAGTTCAAGTACTCATACAATAGGCATTGGTCTTAGTTTATTGGATTAAGACTTTCATACAATTTATGAAATCAATAATAAGTATATTGATTATAGAAAATGTTTATCATTTTACAAATTGCGAGTTTTAGGACATAAAACCCAACAATATCGAACATTAACATAACCTATAGTTTTTATATTGTATCAAATACAATATAATCTATAGTTAGAATTCTCTTAATAATATATGAAATTTAATATAAATCAAATTTATATTAAATATATGAATCCAATTCATATAATTAATATTTGAATCATATTCAAATATTTATATTCTCTCAAATAAACTTTATATTATATGTATCAAATACATTATGTTAATTATATCATATATATAATTAATTTAAATTAATTATATCATATATAATTAATCCCTTGATTAATTTAAATAATTCAAATTAATCCAAAATTAATCTCAATAATCCCAGTTGAGCTACATAGAGGACCTTATGGACTTGTAGATTGAAGCTCCAATGATACTTTGATAATTAATTAAATTACTCAACTTCTATTAATTGTCAGTCACTCCACTAAATACCAACAATTATACTCTTCAGACTACAAATATATTTATGTGTCCATTAGATATAACCAGTCAATAGTGCGACGACCTTTTACAAATTGTTCGTAAATACATCTGGGCCAAAATTACCGTTTTGCCTCTATAGTTACATCTAACTCATTAATTACCACCAATCCCTCTAATGAACAATAAATTATAGTCCAACTATGACCAAACCCCTCTTGGGCTAAGAGAGGGCGTGACGCCACATTGTTCAAGCCCCAGAATCAGCCCTTAAGGGAGCAATTTATCTACTTACCCCGACATTAGAGAAGAATTGAATTTTTTCTTGTGTACTTGTGTTCCCAGCTCCCTAATCAGACGAATCCCCAAAAGTGGTAGACATATTGAGTTGGCGAACTGACCAATCTCACTCGTGCAAATCAAAGGACCACATTTATAAGCAGGAGTTCACAGCTCACTTAAGATCAGGTCATGTCACCTATGGTCAACCTGGTAAAATGTAAGCCTCTACTATTAATGGTGTTATATAATGAGACTATTCATTTCGTGGTCCCCTCTTATACAAACTCTTTTGTATAGAATACCCCCCTCACATATTTCTACGTGAATAATCAAGATCAGATTATTTGTAGAACTTTACAACAATTGTAACATGTACAAAGTGGGTCATATTCGTAGTGTCACCAAGATAAGGTACCCAACCTTATCCATCTATTACAGACAGTTTAGATTATCACTTAAACACAATCCACCTATATATCTCTATATACATGTTTAAGCCATAGAAAATAACCTTGGACTTTTTTTTTTATTGATTTTGTGGGTTAATGCTATTAAATGTCGAATAAATTACCTTAGATTTTATTAAATAAATAAACTATTTATAAAATAAAATTACAAACTACAGAATGCACGAGATTTAGGGCATCAACCTCAACAGATCAGACATCACTGGTACATCTCTTGTGCATGTAATTGACTTGCCATGAAAATATATCATTGACAAAAGTGATAGATTTCCATATTGATACTAATGACTTGTCATTTACTATGTTATTTATAATCATAGGATTCTATCATTAATAAGCTACACGCACCTTGATTGAAGTCTATTACTGATAAGCTTCAATGAAAATATAAGTGGTACATTGATGATAGACTACGTGTATTTTGATTGGAGTACACTAACATTACAGTTTTTTTAGCAATTACTATGACTTCATAGTCTAAACAACTATGGAAAGATTGACCATAGTTTCAAATTAATGCAAAAAAAAAAAAAAAAAAAAGGGAAAACATTATGTAAGTTCATTATATTGGTAACATATTATACTTATAACTGATAGAATTAAGATCTTATTGTAGTCTATCAATTATAGATTAATGTTAATTTGTGATATCGGTGTATTAATACTATACTTTGTTCATATATTGTTTTTTAGCAATTATTATGATTTCATAGTCTAAACAACTACGGAAATATTGACCATAGTTTTAAATTAATGCAAAAAAACTAAGAAAATGGGAAAAACATTATGTAAGTCCATTATATTGGTAACATATTATATTTATAATGGATAGAATTAAGTATCCCAGTGTAGTCTATCAATTATAGATTAATGTTAATTTGTGATATCAGTATATTAATACTATAATTTATTCACAGTATTTACGTGACAATGACAGATTTGTATCAGTGATACATTTACATGGAAAATAAACTAGTAACATGATAGAATATATCCCCAGTAGAGTGTTATTTTTGTATAAAATGGCAATGGAATATCACAATCCATTAGTGATGGACTTTAATATATGTCTATTATTTGTAAAAGGTTCAGTAGGTTTTGACACACAAGATACTATGGGTAATTTTGAACCAAACGAATAAATCTAAAAAAAATGGAATCTGGTTTAAGCCAAGACAAGAAAAATTGTGCAAGGGGAGGAAGTTGCGCCTTTAGACTAACTTATCCCTTGACCTCATCATTGGCCTCTAAGGTCGACCACCTATAGGAGCCCAATCAACATATAAGACGTGTCCAACATGCCTTTATTCAAATAACCCCATAGAATATCTAATTAGGTTATCTGATAGTCGGATTCTTGAAGAGACCCATGTCAAGTCAAAATATAAATTCATTTTCATAAATTTTATAATGGGTACAAAATCCTACCCTCAAATTTCTCAAAATATTAATAATAATAATAATAATAATAATAATAGTAAATCACTCAGGATTCAAGTAATGTCACCTATGGTTATCCTGGTGAAATGTAAGTCTCAATTATGAACGACGTTATATAATGAGACTAATCATTTTGTAGTCTGATCTTATACAAACTAATTTGTATAGAATACCCCCACTCACATGTCTCCACATGAATGATCAGGATCAGATAATTTGTAGCACTTTACAATAATTGTAACATCTAAAAATGGGTCGTACTCATAGTGTCACCAGGATAAGGTATCTAGCCTTATCCATCTACTACAGAACATTTAGGTTATCATTTAAACATTATCCATCTGTATGTCTCTACATACATGTTTAAATTACAAATGATAACCTTGGATGTTAGTTTATTGGTTTGTGAGTTTAATACTACTAAATGTCAAATAAAACATCTCATATTTTATTAAATATATAAAATTTTTGTACAATATAATTACAAACTATAGGACCCTACGAGATTTAGGGCATCAACCCCAACAACATCGAGTCAACATTTTGACGATATAAGTTACGTAAGACAGAGCCAATGTTCTATTCTTACATCCCTAATGATTTGGATCCAAAAAAACATACTACACCTCTCCCAAATCTTTTATTTGGAATTGGGATACTAGCCATTTTTTAATATCAGTAAGGTACCCTACATCATTCCCAATGAAAAGGATATCATCCACATAAGTACTGAGAAAGCTACTTTACCGTTATGATTTTCTTGTAGACACAAGGTTTATCAATGTTCTGATCAAAACCAAAAGATTTGACCGCAATGTCAGATCTAATGTTCCAAGATCTAGATGCTTGCTTCAATCCATAGATGGATCGATTCAGCTTGCAATCTTTTTGCTTCTGACCTTGGACTACGAACCCCTCGGGTTAAGACATAAGGATGCTCTCTTAACGGTTGTCATTCAGAAAAGCCTCTTGACATCCATTTTTCATATCTCATAGTCATAATATGTGGCTATGGATAAGAGAATTTTTATAGAATTAAGCATAACAATAGGGGAAAAAGTTTCCTTACCCCTTCCCTCTAGGTATAACCCTTTGCTACAAGTCTAGCTTTGAAGGTCTGTACCTTTCCAGCTACATCTCTTTTTCTTTTATAGATCTATTTACACCCTGTGGGTGTAACCCCTTCAAGTAGATCTACAAGTTTCCATACTAAATTGAAATACATAGAATCCATTTCGAGGTTCATGGCTTTGACCCATTGGTCTTTGTCTACATCATTCGTTGCCTACTTATAGGACAATGGACCCTTAGCGCCATCATCTAGTATGACAACCTGAGTTTTAGTTAAACCCAAGTAAAGATCAGGTTGTGATATAACTCTCCTACTGTGTCGAGGCACTCTCAACGATTGAGAATGACGAGATTGACTGAAGTGTTGACTTATTCACGAACTCTTGATGAAGGACCAACTTCATCAACAACCCTTGTTGATTCTTCAGTAGTTTCGTTTAATACTAATTTGATTCGTGGTTTATGATCTCTCATGTAGTCTTCCTCTAAGAATGTAGTGTTTTTCGATATCAACACCTTGTTTTCTTGAAGGTCATAGAACAAACCACCTCTCATTTTCTTAGAGTAACCAATAAATTGGCATAATCTTGAATGAGGTTCCAATTTTTTAGGTCTTGCCACTAGCACATGTGCAGGATGTAAGAGTATATAGCATGAAGCGGAAGAAACAAGGATCAATAAGCATTCTAATTCATTAATTTTGGCTATAACTAAAGCATTCTCATATAATAATAAGAGGGTTTCAAGTCATACCATTGTAGAACTTATTGAATCTCGATTCTCAGCTACAAACTTCTCCAAATCTCATTGTGAACCACCTCAAGATCTTTCTCACTATTCTCTTGGAGCTTTAGATTGAGTTGTGAGACTCAAAATAAGCTTGAATGAAGGGAACTTGGAGAATAACTTACTACAACAACCCACTAGAAGAACAACTTCTTCAAACTGAATTTTTCAGCAAAAACTCAATTGATGCATGCCTCAACTCCACTCCAATCTTCTTTATTTATTGCAGGACTCTCATGTAAAGAAGATGGCTGCATGAGATGTGTTGGGAATGATGCCCTAAAGTCTCGTGTCCTGTAATTTGAAAACAGTTTGTACGAACATTTGTGATGTATAATATATGATATTTTTTTCAATACTTAACTTTGCACATTGGATATTTTATTTGCTTTACTACAAATCAATAAACTAAAATCCCTGGTTGTCATTATGTAACTTAAGCATGTATGTGGTGACATACAAGTGGATCATGTCTTAAATGATAACCAAAATGGTCTGTAGTATATAGATATAGGAGGGAAACCTTATTCTGGTAACGCTACAGATGCGGCTCATTTTGTGGGATGGTTACAAGTGTCGTAACTTGCCACGGATGGTCAGATCCTGATCATTCGTGTTGGGGACATGCGAATGGGAGCGTCCTATACAACGAGTTTGTATAAGACCTGACCATAAAGTGTTAACGTCTCATTATATAAAACCGTTCATGACAGAGACTTCACTTTACTAGGATGACCATAGGTAACATGACCTCAATTTTGAGTGAGTTGGAAACTCCTGCCTTTGAGGCGGTCCTTTGATTTGCATGGGTGCGAGTGACTAGGTCGTCGACTCAAACCTACCACTTTGGGGATTCGTCTGATTTGAGAGCTAGGAACTCATACACAAGATGGAATTCCCTCCTTCCCTGAAATAGGGGTAAGTAGATAAATTGCTCCCTTAAAGGTGATCCCGGGGCTTGAACGATGTGGCGCCATACACCTTCTCATGACCCGAGAGGTGTCCACATATAGTAGGATTATGTTGTATTGTTCATTAGAGGGATCAGTGGTACTTAAGGAGAAAGATGTAACTACATGGGTAAAATGGTAAATTAACCCAACTATACTTATGAGCATCTATGAAGGGTTATCGTACTGATGATTGGTTATATCCGATGGACACAGAAATATATCTGTGGTAACGAGAGTTCAACAGTCGGTCTTTAGTAGAATGCCTTGTAGTTAACGGATGGTGGATCTTGTGGCTAAAGAGTTTAGTCAGCTATTCACGTACCGTTGGAGCTTCGAGCCATAGGTTCATAAGGTCCCCTTGGTAGCTTGGACTCAAGTTGAGAATCAGTCTTTAGGTCAGTTTGAAATGTTCAAATTGACAAGAGGGAGTTCGATTATATATGATATGATTGAACTGGTTAATTATATATGACATGATTGACTGAATATATGAGATACATTAATTAGATGAAAATGGATATAAATATGATTTATATCTAGTGGAAGAGAAATCACTATATTGATATGTGAATATATGAGATACATTGATTATATTTAATATTTTTTAATTGGACAATAATGAGACAATTGGCCATCGTTTTCTCTGTAATCGTGCGTTAATATGAAGTTCCATTCTGTTATCGTAACTAAAGAATAAAATGAAAATTGTTTTCATTTTGCAAAGATATCGAAAGAACACGGTTAATTACTCATGGTGTATTTTGCTTTCTATCGCTTAGTAAGTTAGAGCCTATACGATAGCTTGTGTTTACTAAACGATCGCTTACACGCGCGCGCTTCCTACTAGACGAATGTTTACCTTTTCCTAAACGATCGCTTAGCGACGAGCTTTAACTAAATGATTGTACAGACGATCGCCTACCTTTTCCTACACGATCGTGTACCTCACCTAAATGATCAAGCACCCTGTCTATATGATAGACGCTGTCTTCTCCCACTTGCTTGATCATTGTATATGATATCTTTTCCTCCTCCCCTCTACCAAATCCGAACAGAGCCCACTTTTTGGATTCTCACTCTGAGAATACTAAGGGTTCCAAATGGTGGTGTCTCCCCATCTTCATATGTTCATGTGGAGTTCGTTCGTGGTAGATGATCGGGTGTTGCTGAACGATAGCCTTCCGTTCGTGTAGAGAACGAGTTTTTTTGCTGTGAAGAGAGTCTTCTACTGATAAGTTCTTTGGTTCTCTTGTTTATTTGTTTCTTAGCATGCCGGTAATTTAGTAGTTTGATGCATATCTATATGTGTGAATGTAAATGTGGTAATTCTGTCACAATGCTTTTGGAAATATCCACTTTCGCTCAGAGGTACTCTTGTATAAGAGTTCCTTCAAGATGCAGCTCATGCTTGGAGATTTGACGCTTGAAAGAAGTGGATGTTGAGAGAGCTACTTCATGATAGTGGAGAAATCCCATTTCTCAATTTTGTATGTTTTCCAAATTTTCCAATAACAAAATGATTTCAAAAAATCAATTTTATTCAAAATTGAAAATATTATTAATTTTACAAAGTTAATTTCATAAATTAATTTTCTAAAATTAATAAATAATTAATTAAACAATTTAATTAATTCTAATTAATTTAATATCAAATATTAAATTCATTTTACACAAATTCCACCTTCATGAATTTAATATGTAAATCATATTTAAATATTAATTAATTATCCAATTCCGTTTAATTCCATAATAAAACGCGTAATTATAATACATATAATTACTAATTCCATTAATTCTAATTTGAACATTTCAAACTAACTTATCACGCTACTCTAAAGCTAATCCATTTACGAGCTAGTAGGGGGACCTCGCGGACCTATAGATCATGGACTCCAACGATCCGAGATTAATTGGTTAAACTCATTACACCGAATTAACTATTGAGAATGTCCTAAAACTCGCAACTCGTGTTAAACATTCTATTTATCAATAATAATAAGTTGTTGATTTTTCATTCTATTGTGAAAATCCAATAAATATATCCACGACTATAGTCTGAATACTTTAACTTTATGTGGTGACATAAACAGGATCAAGTTAACAGTATATAGCACGGACTTGAAAGAATCACTAACGAAATACCCCATCTAGAAGCCCGCTTACTCCGTAATTTAGACAAAAATGGAATTGTGATGCTGGGATCGTGGGTGGAGACGGGCGATATTTTAGTAGGTAAATTAACGCCTTAGATGGCTCTATGTTCGGATCTGACAATACCATACCATAATCAAAAGGTACAACGGCCAGAGCGACTAGACTTAACATAAATGTAGCCACTGGAGCCATTCTAAAAGGGAGAAATTTGCACTACTTGGTGAAAGAGGTTCTTTTATAATCAATTTCAAACCATCTACTAGAGGTTGCGAACGATCCCACTACATCAGGACCCTTTCGACGTTGCACAAAAGCCATTACTTTACGTTCAGCTAGGACTAAAAAGGCTACTCCTAGTAGAAGTGGTAGAATTATTCCAAGTATTTCAGCTGGGACTGCTATGTATGGTCTAATAAGTATATGGATGAAATTGGGTATCTCATCCTAGTAACACTATTGGATGCGACCCAATCTATAGTTGTTACAAAGAGTTGTAAAGTGCTACAAATGTTGTGATCCACAGATCATTCATGTTAAGACATGTGAGTGGGGGCATCCTATGCAATGAGTTTACATATAAATTGGACTGCGAAAATAGTCACTTTTCTTTATAGCGACCGTTTACTATTAAAACTGACTATTTCATTTATTATGTAATCTATGTTAACTCAGTCTTAATTCTGAGCTAACTATGATCTCCTGTTTGTTTGGGATTATCCTTTGATATGCATAGGTGAGAGTAGTTCAACAGCACTACTCAATAAGCCTCCCATTTTGGAGATAAGACCGAATAAATAGCTGGGGATATAGCCCTGCAAGATGGAATTCACTCCTACCCGATTTAGGGTTAGCAGATAAGTTGTTCTTTTAAGCACTGATTCCAGGTCTTGTATAATCGAGGCTCCGTCTTCTCATGATAGAGAAATGACTTGATTCATAGGTATTATGAATCAAAATTGTTCATTAGAGGGTCAGTAGGAACTTAAGGAACAAGATGTATTCACATAGGTAAAACGGTGATCTTGACCCAGCTGTGATTACGAACAACCTGTGAAAGATCGACTTACTGATTATAGTTATATCAAGTGGACATAATATATCTACAGTGAGAGGAGTTCAACTATGGACTATTGTGGAGTGACCCATTAGTTAACGAATGAGGGTTAATTCGGTATAATGAGTTTAACCAATTAATCTCAGATCGTTGGAGCCCATGATCTGTAGGTCCACGAGGTCCCGCTACTAGCTCGTAAATGGATAAGCTTTAGAGTATCATGATAAATTAATTTGAAACGTCAAATTAGATTGAAACAGAATAGGAGAATTTATATTTAAATATGATTTAAATATATGATGGTGGATTTGTGTAAAAATTAATTTAATATTTGATATTAAATTAATTAGAATTATTTAAATGATTATTTATTAATTTTATTAGAAAATTAATTTGTGAAATTAATTTTATAAAATTAATAATATTTTTAGTTTTAAAATCAAATTGATTTATTGAAATCATTTGGGTTTTTGGAAAAATTAGAAAATTACAAAAATATGCACAAAATGGGAAAATGGTTTTTTCCATTACCATTTTCAACTAGCTCACTAAAAAACCATTCACTTTCTTCTCGATTACTCCAGATATGAGCTGCATCTCTGCAACCATCTTCTTTGCATGTTCATTTACAATAAATAAAGAAGATTGAAGTGGAATTGTGACATGCATTCAAAGAGATTTTAGAGAAAATTTCGTGTTGAGGAAAGAGTTCTTCAAACTAACTGGTGCAGTGAGCTTCTCCCTTGTTTTTCGTTGGTTCAAGTTGTTCTTGAGTCCCACAACTCATTCTAAAGCTCTAAGAGGATAGTGGGGAAGATTTTGAGGTGGTTCACGGTGAGTTTTGGAGAAGACAATTGCTGAAGATCAAGATCTTGAAGAGTACTACAAAGGTATGACTTCAAACCCTCTTATATTAGGTGAGCATGCTTTAGTTTCTACCAAAATTAATGAATTAGAATACTTACTGATCCTTGTTATTTCTTCTGCATGGTAATATACTCTTAAATAGGTATTAAAGAATCATATAAACATTCAATTCAGTTTAATTTTGGTGTGGTGGGTGTTTTTCATGAGATATATGAAACTGATGCACTGATATGGTTTTCTGAGTTTTGGAATTTTATTTCTCTTTAATTTCTTAATTAAATTTGTAAACGGATCTTGATTCACAAACTTATATGTATTATCAAGAGTCTGTAATTTATTTGGAGTCATTAGAGTTGAAATTAAAATGTAATTGAAGAAACAAGTGAAGAAGGCCGAGTTACAGTTTCCAGTTTTTTCAGCTTCTGCTAAAAAATCGTCATTAAGGTTTAAATGCTAAACGATCGTCTAGCCCCACGTGTTAAACGATGTGAAGAAAAACTAGATAATCGTGTAGCTACAAGCATTGGTCGTTGTGATGTTGTGTGTTAAGCGATCGTATACCTGTGGGAGTTAAACGATGTGTAGAAATGCTATGCGATAGCACTACGCGATCGTGTAGCTTTGCATGGGAGCTAACCGATGTGTTGGAAGTGCTATACGATCGTGTAGCTGCGATAGATGCTAAACGATGGCAAGAGGTGCTATGCGATGGTGCTCAACGATCGTGTAGCTCTACCCGAGCACTAAATGATGGCACTATGCGATAGATGGAAGACACTAAGCGATTGTCTACCTCTGCCCAACACTAAGCGATCGTGTACTTCTGCCCAACACTAGGCGATTGTATTAGACGATAGTCTTCAATGTTACATGATCAGCCTTAGCGAGATTTAAAATCTATAATGAAGAACAGTTGCATGCTCACTTAGATTAACAACTAGTTTTAATCGTGAAAATAGATTGTTACCTTATAAAATTTGGTTACAAACTCAAATCGGTTCATAAACCTGTCTAAGGCTGAGGGTACTTAAGTTTACGGTTTACAAAACACCTCCTACCTGGGGATTATGTCCGAAAGATTGAGCATTGTTAACTGATTTTATGAGCTTGCGTGAGCGATGTGAGGTAATAAAACGGTTTATCACCTAGACATTGTAGGTTAAAATCCAATTATAAGCGTTTTACTTGGATAAACTACTTAGACTTAGGTTGTTTAAATTTAGCCGTTATACCTAAGTAAATACCCAAACACATAGAACACTTCAGTGGGAGATTAACAATATATTCGATATATAGTTATTAGCTCTCACGTCCTTAAGAGTTCACACTATGAGATCCATGCTCGGTTTCGTGTCGCTTTTACCGCGACTGCTCCATTTGGAAAGTGTTTGCATGGGTCAATACCAAGTGAATGAGGGAAGTAGTTCATAATAAGTTATAATGTAACTCATTCAGGAGGGTAGTTATAATGTATTCTATTTTATTCATAACCGCATTACTGTAGAATTGGAGGAAACTCTTCAGAAGAGATACCAAAATAAAGGACACCTGACTTTACTCGTCCATGACCGCGTCATTCATCTCGACGACATTGAAGTAGACCATAAGATCGAGAACATGTTCTCTCACTTATTGACGTTCCTTCATTCACACATTATAAACGTACTTGAGGGTCTCGTGCTGGATCTGAGAAGACGATTGTCTAAACATCTCCTAGAAGGACTCCATGATCTAACTTGCAGTGATCATGGACTCGTGTTTCTTGGTAAGAACATCAGACAGACTTGCCAAGATATAGACAGTGGCCTTGTCATTGGCTTTTGTCCAATGGTCATAAGTATCCCTCAATGCTTGGGATGCATTCCAAACATAGATTGGAAGACACTCCTTCGTTAAAACGAACCATAGATCATCTATAATTAGAATCGTATTCAAGTTAGATTTCCATGTCGCATAATTTTCACTGGTTAATTTTTCGTTCTTAAGCAAGGAAATAATTGTGGAAGACGTGCTAAAATGAATAACAAACAATTGACTATATAAGTTATATTTGCCTTATTCCATTACACAAAAACAAGTATCCAATAAATTCAGCAAAAACAAGTAATCAAATAACCCTAACTAAATTATTGATTTAGTTTTTGCAACGATACTTTAGAGGTTTAGAGCAAAAACCACCGAACGATGATCAACTACCCCTCCCCTAAATTGAGACAATCTCATCTAATTACTAATACTAAAATAACTTTTATTCCTATAGTCTTTAGCTACAATTTTTCGGAAAAAGATTCATTAACTAGCTTAATTGATTCCATAAATGTGACCCTATCATTTTCGAATCCCAGAGGTACACTTCAACAAGCTACCATAAAGGAAGACAACTGTTGAAAATTAACCAAATAAACTCTATCTATTACTGGAGTTTGCTTTGTTCCGAATCCTATGATCAGACCTTCTGAAGGGATGGTCGCTCCAGGACGACACACAGGCAGACCATAGAAATCTCACGGTACAACCTAATGGAGGAGACCGTAGGATATATTGACACGTGTTCTTCTCCCACTTACTATGAACACATTCCCTATTCATCTTGGTATTGACCCATGCAAACACTTTTCGAAGGGATGCTGCGCCCAGGGAGACATGAAGCCGAGCATGAATCTCACGGTGTGAACTCTTAGGGATGTGAGAGCTAAAAATTGATATATCCCATATACCATTTTTCTCCCACTAACGTGTTCTATTATTTTTAGAGTTTTATTATACTTAGTTAAATTTCGACTAATGAATCTATCTAAGTCTATGCCTATTATAACTTTTATAATAAGGTTTTTATTCTGATGTTCTAGGTGAATTAAACCATTTAATTAACCTAGTGGCGTTGCATGCTAACAGGACTAAGGTTAATTCAACTCAAGTTTCGGGTCAGTTCACAGGTAGGAGGTGTTCCGTAAACCATTATCTTAAGAAACCCCAACCTAGACAAAACTTCATCGGTAAAGTTCCCTTATAGCCTAAAGTCCTATTTGTCCTATTAGTCATATTTTAAATCTATTAGAACAAATAGGACATAATTCTAATCTTATTAGAATTCATGTGATCTAAGGTCTAGAATAATTTTAAACATTTTAAAATTAATTCAAATTCCCTAAGATCCTAAGTTTGCATGCAACTTTTTATTATAGGTTGAGATTACTAAATATTAATTTTATAACTATTACAAAATTAATTATTAGCCATATAATCATGCTTTCTATAGTTTAATTGATTAACAATCAAATTCTAATTAACAAGAAAACCATATTATATGCATTTCATGACTTTAATATAACAATTATATTAAGCTTTGGATGTGTCATGTTCAATGTAAATTGATTTTCAACTTTATTAATATAACGCTTATATTAAACAACTCATGAAAATCCACCAAGCATGTACAAGACATTAATAAATATAATCTTTATAATTTACCTAAGTAATGCTATGCATCATGCTTTTCCAATTTCATATATTTCACATATCAAAATACTTTAAATAACTCATAAAATTATATTACATATCATGCATTAATACCATACATCATAAAGCTTATAATATATTAAAATGCATGAACATGCTTAACCTATGGTTGGATTTCTCTAAATGACATCCATATAAATAGCAAATGAACTGGTAGTTTGGCCCACAAGATATAATAAAGCAATAAATTACAATAATTATGCTAATTTAATCATAAAATTGCTTCTGCCGCTCCAGAATCGGACAAAACCAACTCGAACTAACCCGAACCGCTTCGAATCGGTCCCCAAAACCACAAATCAAGCCAACCCAGTGTAAAATCGGACCAAACCACTTTGAACCAGCCGAACCGGACCGCAGCTGAACCACGCGCAATGCAACCCTAGCGTCGCATGTGTCATAGGGTTGCAACGTCGTGAGCAACGTTGCAACACTGCGTCACCAAAATGTGATTTTTGGCAATTCGTCAATTGTTCTTTCGTTTTTTGCCAAAATTGCTCTCGATTTTCATCGATTACCATCCAAATTCTAGACACATACTTATAAAAGACTCGAATTACATGATTAAATGCCTAAAAACGTAGGGAGCTTTACAATTTAATCGAATCAAAACGTGAAATTCTATGGCAAAAAACTACCGTAGACATTCATTTGCAAAACTACATTCACAATGCAATTCATCCCACCCAAATCCAGTGCAAATTTCAGAAACCTAAATTAATTCTACGAGATGGCTTTGATACCAATTGTAAGGATAAAAGCCCTAACACAATAGAAAAGAACACATGACCACACTTGAAATTAATTTAGGAATTTTTAAAATATCAATAAAATGAGAAATTCAGAATATCATAGAGATTTACAAAATTACACCTACTGTAAATTAAATCTAAGTTAAGCATGCATTAGAAAATAAATTTTACAGAGAAAAGGGAACGGATACTTACTTTTATAGAATCAAATGAAAATCACAAATTCTCCAATTGAGATTGAAATCAACACCACCAAGGGTTTCCTTCCTATTCTCTGAGAACTTTTGGTACAATGTTTTGTGGGAACCAAATGAATATGGGAAGAAGGAGAAGAATTTGAGAGGGAGATAGATTTTAATGTATAGAACTCTTCGGTGCAAAATCACTTGCAACAACCACACCTTGCATACGTTTTGTAGGTATTTGATCAAAGGAGAGAGATGGAACGTGGAAGAGTCAATGTTTCAGATAACT
The DNA here is from genome assembly GCF_009727055.1 of Benincasa hispida. Classification (NCBI taxonomy): domain Eukaryota; kingdom Viridiplantae; phylum Streptophyta; class Magnoliopsida; order Cucurbitales; family Cucurbitaceae; genus Benincasa; species Benincasa hispida. The sequence continues at coordinate 12,688,203 of NC_052358.1, forward strand.
CCCCTATATGGGAGTTATCTGATTTAATTAATTAATTAAATTAATAATTAATTAACCTATAATTTTAATTCAATTAGTTAATAATTAGTTAATTTTTCAATTCATTAATTACTAAATTAAGTATCGAATATTTAATTTAAAATACAAATGAATCTGTCTTTCTCTTATAACCTATAGTTTTAATGTGCATAATATGAATCCAATTCATATTAAATTAATATTTGAACTCATTCAAATGTTTAATTCTCCCCTAGATTAATTTTGAATCATATCCAAAATTAAATTTATTTTATAAAGTTTAATCAAAATATAAACTTTATATCATGATGTATCATTATATATTATATTATTTCCCTAAGTGAATTTGAACATTTTAAACTCTATTCAAGACATAGATACCCCAATTCTCTTTATGATCTAGAAAGGGGACCTCATGGACCTACATATCAGAACTTCAAACGATATGAGATTAACTGGCTAAACTCATTAACAAAATTAATCAATATTCGTTAACTGTAGGTACACTCTACTAAAGGCCCACACTTATACTCCTTTCACTACACATATATTTCTATGTCCACAGATTCCTTCACAAGTGTTCGTAACACCAGCTGGGTCAAATTATCGTTTTACCCCTAGGTTACCTCTGTATCCTTTAAAGTACCGGTGCTCCTCTAATGAACAATTTATTTATGGTTCAACCATTAAACAAATACCCCTATCGGGCCAGTGAGAGGGTAGGACCCTTTGTTCAAGTCCCGAAGACACCACTTAAGGGACACTCATCTACTTATCCTAAAGTCGGGAAGGAGTGGAATCCATCTTGTATTATTATGTTCTCGACTCCCCATTTGGTTGTCCCTAGAATGTAAGCTTATTGAGTCAGTGAATTGACCACTATCACCTATACAAATCAAAGGACAATCTCTCGTGAACAAAAGTTCATAATTGAATTAAGATTAAGACTATGTTGCTTAGGTCATCCAATTAAAATAGAAACCTAACTAGTCAACGGAGTTACATTTAGTGATTACTATTTCACGGTCCGGCCTTATGCAAACTCATTGTATATGATATCTCATTCGCATTACACGTGTCATTTTTTTTGTTGTATCTTGAACATAGATCCCTCTATGTCTCCACATAGAGTTTAGGATTTCAATTTATTAGATTTTATATTGTCTAATAAAATTGGTACAACACAATCAATGATACTTATTGAAATAACATCGATAGTTTTTTTTTTTTTTTTAATTTTATTTTATTGATGATAGTCAATTATTTATATTTACTATTTATGAATTTTAGTCCAAAATAGACGTGTAGTCTCGTGAAGTTGGTCGCATAGCGAAGAAAAGCACCCGAAGAAGAGCAAACTTTGCAAGATTGCTTATGTCAAAATTCCCAAGTTTTAAAGTGTAGGGATAAAAATCATTTTGGGTTTTCGGTAGGGTATTTTAATCAAATTTCTCCAATTTCTGTCATTTATTTTTATAAAAAATATATGTTTTTTTTTAAACAACTTGAAAGTTTACCAGAGTAGTTTTTTCTAAGTATGATTTTGAATTAAATTAAAAGTTACAGCTAAGAAAAAAACCATTCAATTGGGCACTTTATGATGACTACGTTTACTTAGAATTATAATTTTTATCATAGGATGCAGTCTACTCGTCGATCATTTTATGATTTGAAAGTGAATCCCATGTCTCAGTAGGAATGCAGAAAAAAGCAGTAAAACAAATCACACCGAAGACAGTCAAATAAAATCCACTATTGATATTAAAAAAACTAATAAATTAATAATAGTGTAAAAAATAGACCACATTTAATTACTTTTTGTATTGTTTATTGGTAGTTTACCTCATAAAATCCAATTATATTTGGAATTCATTAATTTATTAGGTTTGGAATAAACAATTCTGATACGTGACTACAAAGAGGAAAAATAAAAACAACTGCAATAAAAAGTTGAGGGTTTTATTCACAGATCTGCGAGCACATGAACAAACCCTAAACCGAGACGAAGCAGACCTAAAAAAGAACAAAAGAACCCCAAAAAGAAAAAGTAAAGTAATGGAAATTACAGTTTATTTCCCGCCGTTTCAACTTTTGACTAAACATATCCCATTACCATATTCCTTTCAAAGCTTCTAATCGCCTCATCCACTCTCCTTTCCGTTTCCGGTTCCCTCTCCCTCTCCCTCTCCCTCCTCTCTTCCTCTTTCCTCCTCCTCTTCTCCTCCTCCTTGTGCGGCGGCGCTATCTCCGCCGACGGCAGAATGATCGCCTCATACTGCGCCCCTAGCAACCGCTCCAGGTCCTCCTCTGTTATGTCGAAAGCCGTCGCCATCTCCAGGCTTCTCAGAGTGTGGAAAATCGAACTCGCACCGGCCAAGAACTGCGGCCGATTCTTGCGCGACGATGTTGTGAATCCGAAGAACTCGAACGGACCTGTTCTCGATGCGATTTGGCAGAATGGGAAATATCTTGGAATCCAGAATACGTCTCCTTCGGTTACTTCTGCGTTCATGGCGGATGTTCCGTTTGGATACACGATCTGTATCGTACCTGTGCCTCTGAGGACGATGCCGTACTCCGCCGCGGTTGGATTCACGTGCGGCGCCATCATCGATCCCTGTAATCGAGGTTATTCATTATTGAATCGGACATTGGGGAAGGTACATGAACTAATTGATAGCACAATTAGGGATTTGATAGACTAGATTTACCGCTGTGAGATTGACTAGATAAACTCCGATTCCGGAATGACCTAGAGGATGGTACTCGGTTTCGTCTAGGGCAACGCTCCATCCGTAGGCGTTGCTGAAGTCTGGGTTTTTATCGTAGAGGTTGTACGAATCGGGGGATTTTCCTGTTGTTGTTTTTTTACTTTTGTCCCGGTTTTCGTTTCCAAAAATCGAAACCATGAGCTTCCTCCACGACCATGGCTCATTCTTCTCTGCTTCTTCGCCATCTTCATCGATATCCGCTATTTTACTCAGTCTGGCTTCATCTTTCACTTGCAGAAACTTACTCCAAACCCTAGGCGATTCAGTATCTGAGACGTAGACGATTGGACCCTGTCGTTGTCTCGATAGAATCCTCTTCAGTTCTGTATAAGAAACCTGTGAAGTATATTGATTTATGTAAAACTCCATTGCTAACGTCAAGCAGAGAGCTGTGAGCATAATGTTTTGAAATTAGAGAAGCAGATTAGAGAATTCAGTCGAATTTCTTACATTAAATGCTGTAGCCAGTGTGTCCTGGTCGAATCCGGCAAGAACTGATGACGGATAGGTTCCTCCGGCAACGAAGAAGGACTGCCATTATTAGAACAGAGAAACAAGGATCAAATTTCCATTTCGAATATCAGATTCGTATTTCATTTCAACCCCATCATCACCAAACTGAGTAATTACCTGGAAAGTACCGTAACTCAAACTCTCAGATTTATCAATGCTGCAGATAATCTGAAGTCTCTGTCCTTCCCCTACATTCACCATGTAAAATACTGAACCGGCTGGGATACGGAACACATCCCCGGCCTTCATCCTCCTCTCTGCTAACTCGTCTTTGTAAACCAATCCCACTTTCACATCCCCTGCAATCATTTACATTTCCCATTCCTTTCATTTAGCTAAAATTTTCCCATTTCATTCACATTCTAGATTCTGAAATCTAATTGCATGTTAAGAATGTGAATAACATATAACAGGAATCCTATCTTCGATCCCCGGGAGTTAAAATCACTTTTGTCATATTTACCTTCGAAATCATTTTCATACCATTATAATTGATTGTGGAGGATCATAAGCATATTTCAAAGTCATTTAAACCCTTTCAAAATCCCTCCCAAGCCTGCTCTTCATTTCATTTCCTTCCATTAATATTGAAAATCTCTTATTGGTTCACTATGCTGGAGTGCTTTTGGAGTTCTAATGGTGATATATGAATGCATGTAAGCAAGAAAGAGTTGAGAAAGAAGATTGCATTACCTCTATGGACGAAGAGAATCAAGCTGGAGTCCAAATACTGAGGGACAAACAAGGACTTGGGTTCCATTGTGATGAAGCCGATATGCATGGGTCTGTCAAGAATTCTTGAAGCTGGACTTCTCATCACCCTCATTTCTCCTGCTTCTGTCTCTATCACTTGCTTCGAATCCTCCATTAGAAACCTTTCTTTCCTTCCAAACTCTCTCTCTCTCCACCATTCTTCTTCTCCTTCTTCCTTAATCCCAATTGCCTTTCCCAAAACAGCAATAATCAACAGCAACAGAAGGGCGTCTTTCTTCCCCATCTTTGCTTCTCCGTTTCTTTCTATCTTTGCCGGAGGTACTTGTGTAATACTTTCTTTTTTGGTGGCAATGAGTGACGTTTGGTGAGGCTTTATGAAGATGTAGTTCATTAGATCGAGGGAGACACGTGTCGTTCATGCAAGTTTCTGCGTTTTGCTGGCGAGTTTCAATTTAGACACAGTTGAGATTTTTGAGGGACATTCAGACCATGACAGAGTCTTTCGCTTGAATAGCTAAGAACACGTGCCATTTGTTTCATTTATGTGTTTCTTCTTTTGTTGCTACGACAAATAAATTTTTTCAATGCTAAAATTTTCCACGTGATTAGGCATAGGCTCCACCTAAGAGCTGATGGATTTGGTTAGTTTTGAGTCAATTTAAATGGTTGAAACTGAAATTTATACAAAAAAAAAAAAAAAAAAAAAAGAGAGATGCAACATTCATTTTTTTAGCATTACACTAATCCATTGTAGTTCCCAAAGAAAAAAATTCATACTTTTCTTTAGTATAAGAATAGGGATATCATCCAGATAAAATTTACGATTAAAACAAATATTTTTAGATATGACAATTATTTTTTTAAATAAGATGGAAAATAGAATTATGGTTTTCGTTATAGGATCGAATATATAACAATTTATTATCTTAGTTCTTCTTTCTCTTGATATTTTAGTTTTACCTTCATATTGATCGTCCGTGGAAAAAAAACCTTTCGTATTATTTCTTTTTAATCTCTAAATCTTTGAATGTGTATAAAGTTTAGGGACAGTTATAAATATAGCAATCAGACTTAAATATTAATAAACATAATGTAAAAAAATTACAAATATGACAAAATTTAGATAATCTATCGAGATAGGCTGCTACGTTGATAAGAATTTATTAGTGATAGATCTGGTTGGTTAAAGTCTATTAGCTATTATAGGTTGTTGTTGATATACTTTGCTATATTTTTTTTATTTTTTTTAAAATGATGTTATATACCTGATTATTATCTCTAAAAATACTGTCAATTGTAATTATCCTAAAGTTTTTATATTTAGAAAAAAATAGATTTATTTTTTTTACATGAATAAGTATGTTATTTAGAGTAGATATTGGAATCACAAAAGTTAAGAAAAGTGAACAAATAATATAGAATAAATACAAAACTAAAAATGGAGAAATATTTTAAAAAATCATGAAAATAGTTATGTGTATTTTAGAGACGAAAAATTTGTACCGATAGAAAAAATGTTAAACAATTTATAAAAATAAAAAAAATACTCATAAATATTAATAGACTTCTATCTGTTTTTATCACTAATAGAGTTCCTTCTATTAATCTCTATTAAAAAAAAATTAAAATTTTACTATTTAAATAGTTTTCTTTATTTTTTAAAATTCTCTAGATAGAACTATTAAATTTGTAATATATATATATATAGAATTTAACACTCGTTTTGTATAAGTTTATTTTAGTAAAATGAGTTTGTGGATTTATTTATTTATTTATTATTATTATTATTATTATTTTAGGAAGTTTGAGGGTTTAAATTAACTGTTAAAACAATTATAAAATTTGATGTTGTGCTGAATAAAAATTATTTTAGATTTTTTTACTAAAGAAAATAATTTTAGAGTTTTGATGCAAACTAAATTCGTTCCATCAAATTTGTTTTTATAATTTGAGCATTTACATGAATCAACTACGATGAATGCCTTTTTGGGGGACAAAAACTACGATGAATGCATTTATAATTTTTGTTGGTGTTTTTTTTAGAGTACAAAATTTTCTTTGGTGTTGAAAGTTCAAAATTTTACTCCATGTCTGTAAATATTATTAAAAGATAACTAACAATAATATATTTTACTTTGATTATAATTTTAAATTGAGAATTGAGCATATATATATATTTTTTGTTTGATTTTCACTCTACATATGAGATAGAAAAATCAGTTGGGAAAAGAAGGGAAAATAATGTTGAGTAAATTTTAATTTTAAATTTTAAAAAAATAATTATAATGTTTGATAAATTAATATTAAATTCGTGTAATTTAGTTATATGAATCAAAGTAGACTTATCATTTCAACTATTTGTAGTTTATTAAAATTTTATATATTTGAATTTCAACTAATTTGATTTAATTTGAATTATTTGATAAAAGTTAAAGATAATTGTTATGAAGATTGAATCAATTAAAATTTGAAAATAGACGTGACAAAATACATTAATGTGAAGGATATTGTTATAATATATTTACTTATACTATTGAAAAGATAGCAAATTTTTAGAAAAGTTAAATCTAAATGTTTCTATCATTTTTAGTTAAAATTTAGGGCAAAGCGTCAAATTTTATCCTTTTGGAATGTATCAATTTAAACTCTAAACTAATAATTGTATTAATTTAAACCTTGAACTTTGAGATTGTATTAGTTTAAACTCCAAATTAATAATTGTATCAATTTAAACCATAAAGTTTCGTAAATGTATCAATTTAAATCTTAAAGTTTCATAAATGTATCAATTTAAACGATGAACTAATTATATAAATTTAAATCTTGAATTTTCACAAGTGTGTCCATTTAAACCTTAAACTTCCACAAGTGTATTGATTTAGATTGATATACTTCTGAAAGTTCAGGGTTTAAATAGATATACTTGTGAAATTCAAGGTTTAGATTGATATAATTAGTTTAAGCTTTAAATTGATACAACTTCGATGTGGTAGAATTAGAGTAACTTAGGATATCTTGGTCAAATCTTTGATTTATTAGGATTAGAATTAGTTTCCTTGATTGATTAGGATTAGGATTAGTTTCTTTGGTTGATTAGGATTTGAATTAGTTTCTTTTATTAATTAGGATTAGGATTAGTTTGTTTTTCAATTATCTATAAATAGATATATTGTCTTCTTGTTTAGATAACTTTGATTCATAATAAAGACTACTTTAGATTTTTGGAGAGAATTCTCCTTTTATCTCTTTAGGATACATCAATTTGGTATTAGAGCATCAAGATCAAGTGGACTTAATAGAAAGAAAGAAGTCTTCCATAACATAAACTTCCCAAAACAAAGATGCGGAGACACCCATCGCCCTATCACTAAAGACTACGACCAAAAGTTTAAGTTCTGTCGATGGTATGATGAGGTTACTAGAGAATTTTTCTTCAATTGGATTGATTATCCGAAGGGCAGAAACAACTTCAAGATTTGGTAAACCCCACCTAAAAGTTGAAGCCGAAAGGAATCTTGGTGATCAAGAACGACAACATAACGCATACCAACCTCAAATCTTTCCAAGAAACGCTAAAGAACAATCAAGATTGAGTGTTTAACAGAAGAGACAACGACAATAGATGAGGAAGAAGAGAATAAGGAGTGGGACATGGATAGAACTCACATACCACACTTTCAAAGAGAGGAATACAACGACTACAAAGTTGTTTTCAAATTGGTGCTTGAACGACTCAAATTGGAAAGGAAATCAACGTTGAAACAAGAGGAAAGTGACCCTACCTGCAAATCTCACCACAACATAAGAGATGTTGAAATCGAAGCTTTTGAAAAGGTAGAAGAAGAAAATATCCACGACAAACTTATTTGAAGAAACTTGAAAACCTAATTCATGTTGATTGCGAAGCAACGTAAGAGATGACATGTTTGGAATCAGAAAAATGTGGGTATTCTGGCAAAATTGCGAGGAAGGTTGAGGTGGTCGAATCGATAGACTCGAAGAAGAAGAAGATTGTGTGGCTAATGAAGAAGATTATCGAAGGTTGTTCACCCATTGCAATCGTTCACAAGAGAGAAGAAGATAAAGCAACACGAGGTTAATTATTTTGAGATTTTTCCACTCGTACAATTTTTTTCGCCGAAGTGACCCAATTTTCCACCCTTATTCATTTTTCCCAACCGACTTATTACTCATGCTTTTTTTTAACTTAAAACAACTCCAGACCCAATTCTAATTTAGAGTCCATTTCCTTTTATTGAAGGCTTCATACCAGCACATACTCAAACCCACTACACCAAATATGGCCCAACTTAAGTCAAATTACTTCAGACTTGGAGACTAAGGTTTTCTTCTGATTTGGTTATACTAGCAATTGATTTCTTGAACAACATAATTCTTCGATTAATTCATGACGATTTTGTTAAAAATTTTATTCCATTTCAAAAGATAAATCTTGGCTCAACTCGTGTAATTTTGATGTTGTTGATATTAGTTGTTCAGAATTATTTCCATTCAAGTGGCTTAACTTTTTATTTTTACCTTCATTTTATTTTTAAACTCGAGGACAAGTTTCTTTCTTTCTTTCCTTTTTTTTTTTTTTTTTTGTTGGGAGGGATAGAATGATGTGTAGAGTAACTTAGGTTATCTTGGTCAAATCTTTGATTTATTAGGATTGCAATTACTTTATTCGATTGATTAGGATTAAGATTAGTTTCTTTGGTTTATTAGAATTAGAATTAGTTTCTTTTATTAATTAGGATTAAGATTAGTTTGCTTTTTATTTCTCAATAAATAGAGAGATTGTCTTCTCGGTTAAATAACTTTTTAATTCTCATTTTATCTCTTTAGATCACATCAAACTCCCAGGTTTAAATTGATATAATTATTAGTTTAGAGTTTAAATTGATATTTGCTTTAAAATTTAAAATGATAAATTAGTATATAATTTGATGTAGATGGTTAAGATTTTTTTTGCAATTACTTTTGCAACCTAGCCTTTAGATTTTTCATTTTTGTGATGGAACTCAAAATATATATATATATATCTATACTATATTAAAAGGGCCAAAATGGGAGAATATTTTCATTTTTATTTTGCCCTTCATTCTTCAACATATACCCACTATACCCTTTGGATTTTATGGTTTTTTTTTTTTTCCTTCTAAATGAAATTAGATTTAATGGTTAGTTATCATTCAACCCACCTTTTTGTAAAATTCCTACCCTTCCATAATTTTAGATTTAAGGGTTAGTTAATGATTTGATTTGATTTTCATTTGATTGTTATGATGTACGCTCATAAACTACCCATTTAATTTCCACTCTCTAAAAATTTTACTTTTATTCTTCCCATTTTGCAGTGTATTTTCCTATTTTATGGTTAGGTTCTTTAAACCATTCATCGATAAAAGAAGGAAAACAACCGGCCATGGATGAGCAATCGAAGAAGGTAGAAGGTGATAACAAATTTGACAAAGCATAATGAGTGTAAATCCGAGCAACGGAAAAAAACCGCAGGGGTAGAAACTCAATCCCAGTTTCATAAATGAAGAAGGGAGGAAGACGAAGAGGACGATTCACTCTTAGAATCTCTCTTTGTTTCGTTACTCATACAAATCAATTGTCGAATCATCCACTATTAGTTCTTGATTGAGCACGAAGTTTTTATTTTTTTTATTCAATTTTATTTAACCTTTTTATTTTTATCAAGAGTAACACTTAATTCTTGAATTTGCATGGATTTAGGGAGAGAAAATTGAATTATTTTTGTCAAATCTTTCATTTATATCCATTAATTTTCTTTTAATTTAAGTTAAAATGTTTACATTGCTAGTCATTGGAATTAAACACATCAATGAGAGATTTTGTTTGTTAAATCTTAGTTAGATAGTGACTAACAATTTTTTTCTTTAAAAAAATAAAGAAAGAACGAAGTAAAGTAAATATAAATTAGAATTAAATAAAATATAGTTTGATATGTGAAATTAAGATATTTCTATCTGTAGTTTTTTTTCCCTCTTCAAGGGACATTAAAAAAAGAAAGAAATAACTAAATATTTTGTGATACAACACTTGGTGGCATCAACTGAAATTTTAAAATGATGTTTAAATTTCACGTTTGATTTCGCCACTTAAATGAAAAAATTGGATTTGATATGAAATTATTTTATGTTTTTTAAATACTTTTTTGAGAATTGCTTATTTGTTGCCTTATATATTTAAAAAAAATTTAAAGAAAGGAGTGTCTCACTTAGGATCAAGTTAAAAAATATTGTGGATTTTCAAATTATTGACAAAAATAGGGTACATGGGAACCTATTTTTAAAACTGGGTGGGAATGAAAAGTATTGACAAAAGTAGGATAATAGTTTTGCCAACAAGCGTAGCTCAATTGGCATAGTGCTCATACTATCAATCTTGTGGTCCCGTACACAATTAGCATTTAATCCAATCATCATGTAGATGTACAACAATATTAAGACTTTAGGACTAGGTCCAAAAATTTCTTCATTATTAAACTTAATTATATATTTAATTTACAATGAAAACATAATTATTCTGCACTCATATTAAAAAAAAAGATGTCATGATATTAAAGAAGATTTACAATTAGTTCTTTAATTTGAAAATAGAAGTTTACATGAAATTTAAAGACAACCCCTTGACCCTCACCCCACATGAGGTTGCCTTCATGTGCCTCTAAATTAGCTTCACCCTATTGTCGTTGTCATCTACGAAGAATACGTCTTCGATTAGTGTCAGCAACATTGAGTCGTCTTGTTTGTTGAATAATATTTGATGACACATATTTGATGACACATACGTCTTCGATTAGTGTCAGCACCTAACTCTGGTAAATTTTGTTGTACGTCTCCGATAAAATTATTCGGATGAAAAAAATAAATCTTAAACAATATTCATATCATATATTTGGAAAATTTCTGATTTTAAATCTCTTACCATGCAGTAATAGTAAGCGCTGTCAAGTGTGATAAATTGCCTTGTGATTGAATCGTACCAGGAAAAGTAGTCATCTGATACAGCTGGCCCATTTGTTATTTCTCCCTGTGCACAACGATCATGTCTTTCATGCCAGTAGGATATATATTTCGTGCTTACCTCTCAAATCAATCTGGTGTAGTGCTGGGAGTGTATAGGACAACGAAGGTATCGTTTGTCGAAGGCCGAATTGTCTCAACACACTATCTGGATGATGCCACTCTATTTATTTGGAAGCATTATAAGAGGCTAACGGATCAACCAGATGTCTTTCACCATCACGATAGTAATCAGGTAGTGATGACCAAATATCTTGTATAAGAGGGCTAACGAAGGTATCAATTAATCAACGTCAGTTTTGGTCGTGCTTACCTCTCAAATTCAATCTGGTGTAGGCTGGGAGTGTATAGGACAACGAAAGGTATCTTGTCGAAGCCGAATTGTCCTCGACACACTATCTGGATGATGCCACTCTATTATATGGAAGCATATAAGAGGGCTAACGGTCAACCAGATGTTCTTCACCATCACGATAGTAATCAGGTAGTGATGATCAAATATCTTGTATAAGAGGGCTAACGAAGGTATCAATTAATTCAACGTCAGTTTTGGTCGTGCTTACCTCTCAAATCAATCTGTGTAGTGTTGGGAGTGTATAGGACAACGAAGGTATCGTTTGTCGAAGGCCGAATTGTCTCAAACACTATCTGATGATGCCACTCTATTATATGGAAGCATATAAGAGGGCTAACGGTCAACCAGATGTCTTCACCATCACGATAGTAATCAGGTAGTGATGACCAAATATCTTGTATAAGAGGGCTAAACGAAGGTATCAATTAATTCAACGTCAGTTTTGTCGTGCTTACCTCTCAAATCAATCTGGTGTAGTGCTGGGATGTATAGGACAACGAAGTAATCATTTGTGTCGAAGGCCGAATTGTCTCAACACACTATCTGGATGATGCCACTCTATTATATGGAAGCATATAAGAGGGCTAACGGTCAACCAGATGTCTTCATCATCACGATAGTAATCAGGTAGTGATGACCAAATATCTTGTATAGGTCCAATTAATCTGACAAAAAAAAAAAAGAAAAGAAAGATAATTATACATAAAAAATGTTTTAAATATTCATTTATATATACATTTGTTACCTGATTGTGCATCAGTCTGTCAAATACTTTTTGGTATACCAGCAATATATTTGCTGACTATTTAGAGGCAGCTAATACACTACTCCATCTAAAATTATAAAAAATACAATTACTTTATATTCTTACATGAAATAAATATATAAATGAAATAATACCTGGTACTAAGTGGATGATGACCTGGGGCTTGTAACTGGACTTGTGGTGCTATAATTGGAAATCTATCATAAGCCCATACCTTTAGTAGTATCAGCGGCCCCGCTATTTCTAACGCTTGTGCATTGGTAGCCCGACAGAGTTCTCTATAAAGTCACGCAAGATAGGCACCACCCCATGGTACGTACCAGCATGCTCAAATCAGACAGCGGGAGAAACATGAGATGTACTAGAGTGTTTGACTTGTCAACAAACAAAAATCCTTCAATAAGTTGCATAATGTATGCTCATGCATACCTACATATGTTGATGTCATCGTCATCGGGAGGTAATTCTGGAAATTGGGACGCCAACCACGGGATACTCAATCTTGAGCCTTTCAGATCATCTGGTAGAACGCCTAAGAGCTCAATCTTTGAGCCTTTCGCAAACATTCTTCCAATAATGTTGTAATGAACCTTTCAATGGTTCTCCGTCCACTTGTAACCCAAACTGAATGGCAATATTCTGCAAGGTAATTGTACATTCCCCACAAGCGAGGTGAACTGTGTGGGTTTCTGGTCTCCAAGGCTCAACTAAAGCAGTAATGGGCTGCCAATCAAGTTGGATAAATCCGATCTGTGCAACCCCAAGAAAACCTGCTTGTTCAACATAGGAACATACGTTGATCAAATGGGATAGTATGTTGTGCAGATGCCTCCCTTCTCTGACAACTCAAAACTACGTTAGAAGAACTATCACATATCAATTGTGAACGATGCGTATTTTGTTGATATAGTTGTACAGGATTAGAAGACCAGACTCCATTACTTAAGAAGTTCAAATTACATTACATAACAAAATCCATCACATAACAAAATCTATTTCTTAAGAATGAATTAGATAAAGTAAATTCATTACATAAAAATTACAATTACATAAAAAATATAAGTACATAAAAAATACAAATACTTAAAAAATACAAGTACATAAAAAATACAAGTACATAAAATATACAATTACATAAAAAAAATACAAGTATATAAAAGATACAATTACATGAAAAATACAAGTGCATAAAAGATACAATTACCTAAAAAATTTAATGACCCGAAGAGGAAGCACCTAATGTACGTTGTGGACAAATACGTCTGTTATGTCCTTCTCTCTTGCAAATTGTACATCGAACTGTTTGGTTTGCCTCTCTCCAATCCATTTCATTATGAATGCACGTACTTTTTGGCTGACCCTATTCTCTTAGTAAGTCTGCATTCGGACGAACTTCTATGAATGATAATTCTGGCCAATAATCTGGGTGTTCTATTAGATGGAAGCGACCTTCATAACATCGTTTGAAATGAGACAATTTGTAGCATTCATCAATAAGAGGTATGTATGTCAAACACATGTAATTACAAACTGAAATTACATGAGAGCATGGAATCTTGAATGACTGCCACTTATTACAAGAATAAGTTCCTTCTTTCAAGCTCAAAACTCATGTGTGTTGTCCTTTATAGGAAAACTGCAATTACATAAGAGCATGAAATCTTGAATGACTGCCACTTATTACAAGAACAAATTCCTTCTTTCAAGCTCAAAACTTGTGTGTGTTGTCCTTTATAGGGAGAAATCATATTTATGCCAGTTTGTACTTTAAAAGTTTGAGTTTCCCTGTCAATAGATGTCACTGTGTGTATAGATGCTTGTCTTTCCCACCTCTTAAGTTTTCTCAGGGCATATTCTGTATATATGTCCCCATAGTCGAGTACTTCACTAATCTCTTGTCTTCGACGTTCAAAATACAGTATTGTTCGATAAAATGTTAGCCTAACCAAAGAAGTAATTGGTAACATTCTAGAACCTTTGAAAACACCATTCATGCATTCAGTTGCATTGCTTGTCATCCACCCATAGCGGTACCCATCGTCATGTGATTGGGTCCATTTTTCCAAGTCAATATCAGAAAAATATTCAAGGCATTCAGGGTTCAATTATTTCAATTCTTTCATGCACCGAATGAACTTGCACCTTTGGTGTTGATTTCCTACCTTAAACACCAAATCTTTTAGTTGCTTTGATTTATATTTCGTATTGAAATTACTGGCAATATGGCAAAGACAATATCGATGGTACGCTCTAGGTTCATTCCAACCAATTTTCTTATTATTAATTGCAGCAAGAATGCCCTTATGTCTATCAGAAATCAAGCAAATACCATCGCTTTGGGTGACATATTCACGCAATGCCCACAAAAACCATGACCAATTGGACAAATTTTCACCTTCAACAATAGTAAAAGCAAGGGGAAATATATGCCCGTTTACATCAATAGATAAGGCAGTCAATAATTCTCCACTTTCCGTAGAGATGAGTTCCATCGATCTGGATTAATGGTCTACAATATTTGAGCCTTTCTTTTGCAGGACCGAAGGACAAGAAAACTCAACAAAAAATAGTCGTACCTGACACATCAGACGAAAGGAAATATCAATCTGATCGTGTTCCTGGATTGTAATGTACAAGAGCACTCAACCAATACAGAAGCTCTGAATATGATTTCTCCCAATTACTAAGCACAGGAATCAACGTTTTCTCTTGGCTTGCCACACTCGTCTATAATTAACATTATAGCCATATTGTTTTTTAATTGCTTCTTGGGGTAGGGCCACAGGTACCCCAAGATTAGCTCTAACCAAATTTTGGATTTCGATGCTCATAAAATTTGAATCAAGCTGTGAATGATCATGTGTCAATTTTGAAAACAAACATGAGTTTTCCCCTTCAAGTTTGGTGATTTCGAACATCCCATGAGTTTTATGCCGACATGCCTGTAACCTCCAATCACAACCATCCTTCCACTGTTTGCATCTGACATACCAAATATCTTGATTTGATTCCACGACAATAATCTTATAGTGTTCTGTCACACAGTATTTTTTTACATTAAGTTGTAAATCTTCTTTAGTATTAAATAACATTCCTTTCTGTATTAAACTAGAATTATCTACATATATACTCCTTTCCTCCAAAGTTGACCCTAGTTCACATGTTGAATTAGTAATTTCCCAATCTATTTGGATGAACATATCTGATGGTACCAACTCAAGATCATGTTCCCCACTCTTATCGTTTCCAAATAATTCATCAATTTCAATATCAATATCACTGTTTCCATCATTTTCAGATTCAAGAATGATTAAATCTTTAGGATGCATCGACATATTTATTATGATTTTTTCAACTGTTATATTTGACAAAAAATATGTTAATATGTCAACCCAACAAATAGCCCAACAAAATCCAATTTCTAAGTTCAACATATAAGATCTAAATATTATACATTTAAATCAACCAAAATCTAATATCCATAAACTATACATTTAAATCAGTCTAAATAAAAATAAAATAGTATATCCATGAATCATAAATTTAATTCAGCCCAAATGCAAACAAAATGATATATATATGAAGCAATCTTCATTTTTATAAACAAATACATATATTTTCTTAAATCAAAATCAACCCAATAAATATGCCAACAAAATCATCCAAAAAAATAGCCCAACAAAATCAGCTCAACAAAATCCAATTTCTAAGTTCAACATATATCAAGATTATACATTTAACTCATGGATCCATAAACTATACATTTAATTCAGCCCAAATGCAAATAAAATGATATATATATGAAGCAATCTTCATTTTCGAACTTGATCCTCATTTTTATAAACAAATACATATATTGGAAAAAATTAAAGAAAAGACTTTACCTAAGGTGGACAATGACAAAGATTGGAGACAGCGGGTGGTAGATCGGCTCACGGTGGCAGCAACAAGAGAAAAAGCTCACGGCCAGATGGAGGAAGAAAAGAGGCTACAATGGTAATGAGGAGGAAGAAAAGAGAAAACGCTCTCAGATGGAGGAAGAAGAAGGGGCTACGTCATCTGTGTGTGATTTTACCGCTTCGCCCTTGAGATGCACCCCACGCGCCTACACTACCAAGGAACTCGATCCTCGATGGTTCACCACTCCATCCTCGGTGGCTTTCACTTGATCCTCGATGACACGCCACTTAATCCTCGATGCATGGTCACTCGATACCCCAATGCACAGTGTATGATCCATCATATTCGATCATATCATGTCATACTCGATACTCGATTACTTTATACTCGATCATTTTGAATTACCCGTGCCGTTGGAGACCTACTCTGTAGTTAATGCTCATGTACAAACATACACAAATTGGGGAATTTCCTGACAGTTCTCACAATTCTTTCAAATCAATTTCTTGAAAAATGAAATATTTTTTATTAACTAAAAACAAACAGAATTGAAACACAAAAGAGAAAATCGAGCTCACTTTTCCTAAAAAACACTTCACAAAACCTAATTTTGTTGACAAATCAAACTATAAAGGCATTCAAATCATTTCACTATCATGTCTCATACCTCAAGTAAGTAAATGTGCTAGTTTTTTTTCTCATTTTTTGCTCATGTTTTTTACTTTTCCCACATTGTGCAAGACATACAAATGTAGCAAAGAGAATGAGTGAGTGTGAGTTCGTGAGTGTGCACTGAGACATGCGACAGCTCCCAATAGAGTGAGGATGAGGGTAGAGAAAACTATGAAACAGTAAGCATCGAGTTAAGATTACCGAATATCGAGTGACAAGTGTCGGGTATCTAGTAGTGGGGAGCAAGAAGTTAACAGTAACCAATTTTCCTAAATGCTTAATTTTTGTATTGTTTTTCTTGAAGGATGGAGAAGTATCTATTCATACATTATGGTGGTACATGGGACGACACAGAAAGATGCTATATTGGAGGTCGTTTGAAGGTTTGCTAGTTCCGAGCACATTGACTATAATGAGCTAGTAAATCTAGTATATGGGATCATGCAAGTTAGTTCAACAGAGTTCAAGATTATAATGAGGGTGACATACAAGATGGATATTGATTCTCCTCTAGTATGCTTAATGGACGATGCTGATGTCCAATTTCTCCTCTCAGAGTACGACCGTACTAGACCATAGGTATTTATGAGTCTTGAGGAAATTCAAGAAATTCATCACAAGGCAACATTTGATTACACAAAGAGAGAAAACCAAGCCATGTATGAAGCGGATGTCAATGAGCATGATGTTTGTCCATCGGGTGTTTCACTAGAAAACGACAACATCATTGTTAATATAGCGGATGCATTATATCCGAATATGACAATAAAAGAGGTTGGCACATGTATAAATGAGAATGTGATGATAGAAGAGGAAGAGGCTGGGAATAAAGAATAGCCAACCCCGGTTTTTTAGAGAGTAATCATTCTGTTGTGAATGAAGAACAACTAACCTAGGTTATTTTAGGGAGTAGTCCTTCTGTTGTGAATGAAGAACAACAAATTTTGATTATGTCAAATGATTTTGGTTATTCTGTTAGAAGTGTGTCATAACTGGCAGAAATTTCAGTTATTATAAGCCTTTTATTTAGAATTATGAGGGCTAACAAGTAGAAAACACGCTAATAATACTTAGAATTTGTGAAAAATTGAGTTTTGCGTCGATTAGCACCTAAATCCTCACTGACCCAATATTATGCGTTACTCCATGCCAAAGTGTCTATTTTTGTAGCTATCGCAGGAATCAAACGCATGCGCTGAAGGCAGGCGACCACAAAGACAAACACATACGCTGAAAACCGAGCTATCACCTAGACGAACACATGCGGCGATCACATGCATCCATCGCATGAAAGTTGCGGTGATCGAATGCGTCCATCGCATGAAAGTTGCGATGATCAAGAAAATGCGGTAATCACTTGGAGATTGCGGCCACAGAGTGATCACCATAATAGAATAGCGATCGCAAGAAGCGTATAATGTGTTGATACTTCAACTGAATCAAGCTCGGACGCATACCTCGGGAGTATTAACAAGATAAGACGATCTGACAATGCCCATATCGCGACAAAAGCAGCAGTGAGACATAACACAATCATGATAGCTGTCGGCATTTAAACTCTATAAATAGCCCTTGGACCTCAATTTTAAGACATCCAAACTTCTACCTTAAGGTAGAGGTTTGCGATCACAGATGATAGTATGAGCAAGATTTTCAGTGAGAATTCTTCATCTCCATGAACCAGACCGAGTGACGACCGGAGCTTTCGTCGAAGATAGAGCTCGAGAGAGACATCTCCACCATTCATCCATGGCACCACTAGCAGCCTTGACGCAGAGTCTTTCATTTCTCCTTTAACCTCTGTATTGTATTACATTTTAGCTTAAGATATTAAGACATTTTGTAATCAATGCATATCTTGATTCCTTCAATGCCATCTTCTTCATCATCTTTATCTTTATTATCGTTTACCTTCATAGTTTATTTATCAAAGGCGATCGCATACTTAATCGTGCAGCCTAGAGATAGGACGCATGTAGCAACCCATCGAGAGGTGTGCGTTGTGCGAGTATAGTGAGTTAATCCTCTTTGCTTGGTGAAAAGCGATAGCAACGCTTGTCTATAGGTTGTTGCAATGCTTGTCTATAAGTTAAATAGCCGTGTCTAACTGCTTGAGAAGGTAAGAGATGGAACGCAAAAATGCAAAGTATGCATTGTTCCTAGAGATAGGCACGGTCTTATGTTCGACGCACCCATGCACTATAGAGATATAGTCATGTGACTGACCACCGAGAGGTGTGCGATGCGTTAGTGTGACGAGCTGGGATTACTCGAGCGATTTAAGATAATAAACATTACTATGCGTTAACGGTTGTTATGTAATCTACCTATTCTCATCGCAAGTCTTCTATTGCTCAATCTATGTTTAGTTAGGAGTAGGAGTAATGTGTAAATCCATTGAACTTCTTCTTTTTATTTTTATTCATCGCCTCAAACGCATTGCTTCACAAGCATTATTGAGTGACAAGTCCCTGTGTTCGACCTCGGATTACCCGATAAACTTGCGTTGCGTTATACTTGGCGCAAAAGTAAGAGAACTTGTGATAGGAATGCATGGTCATTGCATATTAGATTAACGTAATTTCATTCCAACGCATGACCTCTGACACATGGGCATAAACGCATAGCTTAAGCCATGTATAACGCATGATTGCGTGCACAACCCCATCATTTTTCCTTAACAGTGTGCCTCGCCAAAATCGCGCAATGTACCATCTAGTAGTAACGCCAGAACGGGGGACTTGATCATGCAACCATATTCTTCTATAAGGTTGGTGGATACCGTTGAAGTAGGTCAAATTTTCTTCAGCAAGAATGATGTGAAGATGAAGTTAGCAATGTTGACCATTAAGAATAACTTTAAGTTGTGGGTTAAAAAATCAAACATAAAATTGTATAGTGTTTGATGTATACACTCAACTTGTAAGTGAACTGTTCGAGCAATTAAAATGGACAAATGTGATATTTTTAAGATCACACAATGCACGCTCAATCACACCTGCTCGATTGAAGTATTGAATCATGACCATAGGCAAGCTAGTGCATTTGTTATTGGTCACTTAATTAAGGACAAGTTCGTCGTTGGTTGTAACACAAAATTTAAATGTGAATGAATGAACAAGTCCATGTCCCTAGCAACGGCGCCATAAACTTGTAAGGCATAGAATTTATCTTATGTCACATAACGCATGGATGATGGAAATGGAATGTGGATGCTGTGTTATGCTTGTTCAAACTTCATGCGATACTACTTCTAGATGTATGCATTAATAATGAAATGCTTGTAGTATGCTATGCGTTGTCACAAGTTTCCTTACGTGAAACCAAGTATAATTCCAACGCAAGTTTCTCGGTGTGATCTGAGGTCGAACACAAGGTTTGCTTAGTTAATGCGTTACGTTCGTGATATATGCGACCGAGGGTTTTTCAATTAATAAAAGTTGTGTTTATAAAGGAAATTAAAGTTACGGTAAAGTAAAATCGTGCGGTAAAGTAAAGATGCGATAATAAAATAAAATGCGATAAAAGTAAACCTAAGCTATTATGATACAAGATACATAATACTGATACATGATACTGAGTTTAAGACTGACTGTGAAGATTATAAAAAGGATCGTGTTATGCGGTGGCAAGTCTTTATGCATGAAACAAAAATAAGGGGTAGTTAATATAAACATCGTAAGTTCATTAATTGCGTTAAAGACATAACTACGGTTCCGCTTTCCCTTGGCGTACACCTCTCGGTGATCTGCCGTGTTTCCACATCTCTGTGGTGAAGTAGGGATGAACGTAATGAACGCAAGGTTGCTTCCATCTCTGGAAGTACTTCTCGCTTTAGTTAACGCATTCTTCCAACCTTCTCTCGACAAGAGAATGGCATCTTCACTTCTGCTCTCACAGGTGAAGATTCCATCTAGCATGCTTTAGCTAAACATATTTATTTCTTTAGCAACAGATTAATTTACTTGTAAGATTCATGCTAATTACCAGGGGATTAAGAAAACATCATGGAGAAAGCAGCTCATGGAGCCAACAAAAATAGACAGAAAGATGGAGATGAAAATAATCATGACATTCAATACTAAGATTTAGCGTTTGATACATGGTGTGGATGATAGAGATTAAGAAGATGAATACAATTGATGATAAAAGATAGAAACAAATACAGAAGAGTGCCAACGTCTTGACACAGATCTGGACGGTGGATTTGCTTTACCAGGCGAATGGAATGAATGTAGAGAAGAGCTTTCTTCTCAGGCTTGCTCGTCGCGTAGAAGTGACCTTGGTACAGAGCTTCAATGGCGGGGATTGAAAGAATTTGCCCTGCGACTCACCTCTCGGCCTTGTCTCTTAAATCTTCCTGGATCTTCTCCGATCAAGCTCTTCAGACCAGTCTCTCTCTCAATATACAAATATCAAAATATGCCCGTATCAAGTTTATCTTGCAATGGAATTTCAGAGGCTATTTATAGACTCAGCTTTGACTCTCTGCAGTGTGGACCCCACTTTATTGTTATGGCAAATTTGGAAATGGTGGAGTGAATATTCCTTCTGTTACGCAATCAATCCCGTCAGAAATACACAACGGTTAGCTGTACACGTGTCTGGATCCTCTGCAATTGCGTTGCTCTTTTGCATCTTTGATCGTTTGCCCACATGCGATGTTGTTTTTTGTTTTCGCATGCGGTTGAGATTGCGTTGATCGCAAAGCTCTTGATCGATTGTCGCGTAAGCCGTCATTGCATTGATCGTCTATTCATTCCTAAATGATGGTGCAATGCGATGTAGATGCGTTGTTTTTTTTATCTTGAGCCATGAACGCATGCGGTGACTTGATTTCCTGCAAAACAGACTTGAAATATTCTTTTCTACCATCGCAATGGTGTCAGTGGATGTATTGACGATAATTTATAATTCCTGCATTTCTTAGCTAATTTCTATACAATTGACATAACTTTCCTTTCTTTTGGCCGCAATATTTAAATAAAACAGTATAAATAACATGTATTTCTACAAGTTATCATTGGTCAGGGGGACAAACCGCACCATATTATTGAGGATATCCAGCATTAGTACGGTGTCAATATAAGTTATGACAAGGCATGGCATGCAAGAGAAACTACTTTTGCTCTTGCAAGGGGGACGTCAGAGGAATGACATGTCGTTTTGCATGCATATAGTAAGGCTTTAAAGATAGAAAGTCCTGGAACTATATTTGAGATCGAGCTTGAAGAATCAGAATATTTCAAATACATGTTCATGGTATTAGGTGCGAGTTTAAAAGGTTTTAAGAGTTATTGACCCGTAATCATTGTGGATGGTACTCATCTAAAGGGTAAGTATAAAGGAACAATGTTAATTGGTGTTACAATGGACGGTAATAACCAATTGTATCCATTGATATGCGATTCTTGATAGTGAGAATGACTGAGCCCTGAAGTGGTTCATGACGAACCTTAAGACAACAATTAAAGAATGCTCTAACCTCGTATTCGTCACCATAGACAGAGTATAACTAACGTTGTGGACGTCACATTCCCCAATTCTTACCACGGACCAAATAGTGAACTACAACAATGATTCCCTTGTTAGATATTTGAAGGATGTTGATGTTCAACGATGGGCATGGTGTTATCAGTTCGGGAATTGATATGATAACATGACCAACAATAGTGTCGAATGCTTCAATGCTATTACCAAAGAAGCAAGAGTGTTGCCAATAACTTTGTTGCTAGTACATAAGAGGTCTACTTCAAAGGTGGTTTCATGAGCGGCGAACAATGTGGTTTGATAGTACATCGACACATTCAAAATATGCAAAGGAAATAATGAGTTTAGAGTGTGATTAAGCTAGGCGATACCGAGTAAATCCAATCGATTGTTATAGGTTTTATGTCAAGGATGATGGATTAGATGGTACCATCAGCCTTAACACTCGAGAATGTAGTTGCATACAATTTCAGTATTTGGAGATTTCGTGTTCATACACTATTGTTGCAGTTAGAGAGTGCAACATCAATCCATTTACTCTATGCAATAGATTCTATAGTGTTGATTCTCTAGTACTAGCATATGCGAAGTCAATAAACCTGTTTGGTCATGCGTCCGAAAAGAAAAAGCCACCAAGGTAAAAATACTCCTACCAAAAAGAGTGGCACTGATTGGTAGACAAAGGGTAAACATGATACCATCTGCTGGAGAACATGTCACATTAAAGAAATGTGGATAGTTTGGCCAACTGAGACATAATAGACAAGACTGCAATGAAGCACTTCATACGACCAAACGTAATAAACGGGCAAGGACCGAGACTCAGGGGACCCAGATATAATCAATGTCAAATAATGTATAACATATGCTGATTTAGATTGTTTATTACTTTGCATTATAGATTGTTCATTCTGTAAAGTAAAGTAAGCATTTTGATAAATACTTGATACTCGATCCATGTTACACGTTACTCCCTACTCGATCCTCATTACATGTTACTTAATACACAATTACTCGAAAATACTCGATAAATATTAACTGAAATTACAATACTCGATATATGATACAATACTTGATGCAAGTTACACGATACTCGATACACGATATTGATACTTGATGCATGTTACTTGATACAAGATGCATGTTAGTCATACAGTGGCTTAATACTTAATATGGAAATATACATACAGTTGCTTGTAACTGTTGGGGTTGATGCCCTAAATCTTGTAGGGTCTTATAGTTTATAATTGTAATGTATAAACATTTTATTTATGTAATAAAATATGTGATGTTTTATTTCAAAATTAGTTGCATTAACCACAAACCAATAAACTAACATCCAGTGTTATCTTGTAGCTTAAACATGTATGTAGAGACATACGGGTGGATCATGTTTAAATGATAACCTAAATAGTCTGTAGTAGATAGATAATGTTGGATACCTTATCCTGGTGACACTATGAGTATGGTCCACTTTGTAGGTGTTACAATTGTTGTAAAGTACTACAAATGATCAGATCCTGATCATTCATGTGGAGACATGTGAGCGGGATATTCTATACAAAGAAGTTTGTATAAGACTAGACCACAAAATGTTTAGTCTCATCATATAATGTCGTTTATAATAGACTTACATTTCATCGGAATGACCAGAGGTAACATGACCTGAATCCTAAGTGAGTTGTGAACTCCTGCCTATAAGGGCGGTTATTTGATTTGTATGGGTGAGAGTGGCCAAATCGCTGACTCAACAAGCCTACCATTTTGGGGATTCGTCTTATTGAGGAGATGGGAACACAGCTACACAAGAAGGAATTCACTCCTTCCCTACTGTCAGGACGAGTAGACAAATTGCTCCCCTAAGGGCTGATTCCAGGGCTTGAACAATGTGGTGTCATACTCTCACTTGGCCTGAGAGGAGTTTGGTCATGGTTGGACTATGATTTATTGTTCATAAGAAGGATCAATGGTACTTAAGGAGTTTTGGCCTAACTATACTTACGAGCAATTTGTGAAAGGTTACCATGCAGATAATTGGTTACATCCAATGAACACAAAAATATATCTGTAGTGCGAAGAGTGCAGTTGTTGGTCTTTAATAGAGTGCTCGACAGTTAACGGATGGTGAATAATTTAATTAAAAAATTTAATTAATTATTCACTTACTGTTGAAGCTTCAAGCTACAGGTCCATAAGGTCTCTTCGGTAGTTCAACGGGATTAGATGAGAGTCGATTTTTGGATTAATTTGAATTGTTCAAATTATTTGAGAGAATTAATTATATATGATAGTATCAAGAAAATTTTAATTATATGTGATATAATTACTATGAGAGAAAATAATTATTAAATAATTACTATGATATTAAGTATTTATGAGAGAAAATAAAATTTTGAATATGATTCAAATATTAATTATATGAATTGGATTTATATAATTAAACTTAATGTAAATATGATTTATATTATATAAAAAGCCATTGGTAAGAGAAAATTGAAACTATATGTCATATTGTATTTGATACAATATAAAAACTGTGGGTTATATGTTATATGTGATGTAACATATAGTTATGTATATATGTATAATAAATTAGTTATTATATATATATACATAATATTAATTAATTAATTAATTTTTAATTTAAATTAGTTAGTTTAATATTTTATTTATTGGGAGGGAATTAACTTCCCTCCCCAATTTTCTCTCCACCCATGTTTGATGTGGGTGGTTAACATAGTTTTTGTTTTTCTTTTACTTCCTTCTGCTGTTGGATTTTATGTCCTAAAACTCATAGTTTGTAATATCATATTCTTGCTCAATAAAGTTGTCATTGACAATATGTAGTAAATTTAAATTCTATATTCATGAATTCAATAAACTAAGGATCCGAGGCTATGAAGTTTAAGTTTGAACTTTATGAGTGACATAAATTTAGATCAAGTTCAAATATATAGCCAAAATGGTCTATAGTATATGAATAAGGTTGGGTGCCTTATTCTGGGGACACTATGGATGCGGCCCATTTTGTAGTTAGTACAAACGATGTGATCTTAAACTGTTCATGTGGAGACATGAAAATGGGGGCATCCTATGTAAAGAGTTTACATAAGACTGAACCATGAAATAGTCACTTTTTACGTTCTAAACGCCATTTAATGTATAAAACTGACTATTTCGTTAATTGATGACCTAGGTAACTTAATCTTAATCCTGAGCTAACTATGAACTCTTGTTCACTCATAATTATCCTTAGATCTGCATAGGTGAGGACAACTCATTATCGCTGGCCCAATAAGCCTCCCATTTCAAGGGTAAGATCAGATGGATAGCTAGAAACATAGTGTGCAAGACGGAATTCACTCCTACCCGTTATAGGGATAGTAGATAGGTTGTTCCCTTTAGTACTGAATCCAGGTCTTGAACAAGGGGCCCCACCCTCTTCTTGGCCCGAGAAGGGTTCGGTTTATAGGTTGAACCTTAAACAAATTGTTCATTAGAGGATCAGTGGAACTTAAGGAATAAGATGTAGTCTCGGGGATAAAATAGTTTTTATGACCCAGCCGAGATTACGAACAACCTGTGAAGGATTAGCTTACTAATCATGGTTATATCATATGGACACAAATATACCTATAGTGAGGGGAGTGTAACTACAGGGCTATAGTGGAATGACCCGTGAGTTAACGAATGTTGATTAACTCCATCTAAAGAGTTTAGCCAGCTGATCTCAAATCGTTGGACCCCATGATCTATAGGTCTATTAGATTCCCCTAATAGATCATATGGAATAAACATAGAACAGTATGGTAGAATAATTCGAATTGTTCGAATTAGGTGAAGAAAGAGAAACCGACAAGTATATGTGATATAGTGGTCGGTTTTTCAGTTTAGAGATACAACTTTAATATTTAAATGTGATTTAAATATCAAGAATATGAATACGTTCATATTCGGAAGCTTGGAAATAATGGAAATGGTCAAAGATGTAAAAAGTCAAAAAGTTGACTTTTGATTTTGAAAAGTCAAACTTTGACCGACCTTATATTCAAGTGTGAATTGAATTTCAAGAAAATGAATGCGGATTCATGCTTGGGAGATCAAAATTAGTCAACACGAAAAAAATAATAAAAAGTCAAAATGTTGACTTTTCAGTCAAATTTGACTTTGACAAAATGACTATTTTGCCCTTTGACTAAAGTTAGTGGGAAAGTCCAAACTTTTGTTGGATAATTCCACTAACAAGATAGTGGGCTAGGTGTTGGCTTATAGTGGAGACATCAAGCCCACTTAGATAGTGGATTTTGAGGTGTTGGGTTTTTATGAATTTGTTTCATGCAATTTTGCATGGCTTTTTTCATAAATATGGGCTTTCAATTTGGATAAAAGACTTTTGACATTTTGCCAAAATTGGCTTCAAATTTGGGCTGGAAAAAAATCACTAAGTTTTAGAATAATTCAAAACCCAAACCCAACCCAAAATTCTATCTTCTATTTTCGTCTCTTTCTCTCTCTCGGGTTCTTCATCCATCAGGTCCCACAACCCGATTTTAAGTCCAGAGGATAATAGGTCAGCTCTAGTGGTTGTCCGATTCGTGTTCGAGTGGAGATAGAAGAGATTCGGGAGCTTCAAAGGTAATATTTAAAAAAAAATCCTAATTAATTAATTTAGGGTTGTATGTTTAATTTATGCAATTAGAGTAAAATTGATCCTCATTTCTGTTCCGCATGCCTATTTTTCCATCATGTGGTATCAGAGAATATTTTAATTTTACTCAATTGCATGTGGTGGGTTTCGATTTTTTAGATAAAATTGAGATTGGAAACTAAAATGGTTTTTAGGTTTTGACAATTAAATTATGTTTTGTTTGTAGTATTAATTTATAATTTCTCACATGTTTATGAGCATTAATGTGTGAAAAAGGGTATGTAAATTTGTTAGAGTCATTAAAGTTGAAATTAGACTGTAATTGCTCGATTCCGGAAAAGAGGATAACTTCAACTTTGGAGAAAAAGGGCTCACAGACCCGAAATAGCCACTAGACCCGAGAGAGTGCTCCCAGACCCGACCCAGACCAATCCGCACTCCTCCCCGGTTCCTCGCACGCATGCTTGGCTTCACATGCCTGCCCCGTTCGGATTCGACTAGTGTGCCGCCCTGCTCCGCCTCCGCCGACTCTGCGTGCCCTGTGCGCTTTTCCGTCGACCTGACTCCTCGCTCTTCTGTTGACCGTGCTAGCGCACGTTGACCAGTCGGTCCAGATGGTCTGGACGAATCCGTTTGACCTGGTTTAGCCAGTTTGACCAAGTTCAACTTGATTTTTGGTTTTTTGGGGCCCGGTTACGAGAGTTTTTGGTGGCCCCCCGGTTTTCAAGGTTTGAAAAAAATTTTCAAAGGGGTTGTTTTTGAAGCTGATTCGAAGTGGTTTTTTTGTAACTACACCAAATTATTATTGTAATAAATTTAGTTTTTAGCTTTAATTTAAGAGCCAAAACCAATCCAGTTTTAGGGTGTTTTAATTATTGATGTTGAATGTATGTTTAATTAAATTTTGAATCTTGTTGGTGCATATAGTAATGCCATATAGATTTACAATCCGCACCATAGGTTAACATCGTACATGCATTTGATATATGGTTATAATTGTTATAAATGTATTATAGTCATGGCATGTTAAGTTTTTTTTTTTAAATATAAAGTGTTATATTAAAGCATGATCATTAAGTATGAATGTATGTTATAGATGTATGATTCTAGGGTTATAATGGTTATAATTTTATTTTATAATTGTTATAAAATAACCTAGACTTTAAAATCTATAACAAAGGTAAAAGTTGCATGCTCACCTAGGATTAAATTGGTGCAATTTCAATCGGCTTTTCTAAAGAGTTAGAATAGATCGATTACTTGTTAAACAAAGAGTTATTTACTTACTCAGGGAAAAATTGTCTAAGGTTGGGGGTTCTTAAGATGACGGTTTACAGAACACCTCCTACCTGGAGATCAAACTGGCGTCTAAGTCAAATAACCCTGGTTTTAATGAGCATGCGTGAGAGATGTGAGGTAATAAAATTTGTTTATCACCTAGACATCATAGGTTAAAATCCAGTATAAGAGTTATACCTGGATCTACCATCTAGACTTAGGATATGTTTAATTTAGCCAGAATATATCTCTAAGTATTTTTTTATACTCTAAACCGTTATAGAACACTTCAGCTAGAGAGAAGTAGCGTACTTTTAGCTTTAGCGTCCCTAAGAGTTCACATCGTGAGGTCCATGCAGGGTTTTGGGCCGTGCTTAGGAGCGGACTCCCTTCGGAGAGTGTTTGCATGGATCAATATCAAGGTGAATAGGGGAAGTAGTTCATAGTAAGTAAGTGACGGGTATGTAACAACATACCCCATGGTCTCTTCTATTAGGTAGCACGTGAGATTCCTATAATGTGCCTATATGTCTGCCCTTGAGCGACCTTTCCCTTTGGAGGGTTGTATTATAGGATTCGGAACATCGCGAACTCCAAATCTGGATAGGCTCTCTTAGATTAGTTTTATATTGACTTTCCACTTTTGGGAGCATGTTGATTCTGGTTTCTGAAATCTAAAAATGGAAGGTTACATTTACAAGAATTACTAAGATGTTGGTATATTCTCGACCAAAGTAGCGATAACTAAAGTGTTATAAGAATAAAGAGTTATTCTGGGGTTAGCATTCAGTCAAGATTATCTTGGTTCAAAAGAGGAATAATCGATCGCCCTTCGGTGGAGGTTACTTTAAACTTCTGAAATATCGTTGCAAAATATAATAATGAAGGGTACATTGTTAGTTTTTGCTAAATTAAATTGGTTTCTTTGTGATTATAGTTTTTCTAAAAGAATATGTTTATCTTTTTCAGCATGAATAGCTCAATAATTCAACTCTTAGCTTCCGAGAAACTAAACGGCGATAATTATTCGACATGGAAATCAAATCTAAACACAATACTGGTAGTTGACGATCTAAGATTTATCTTAACTGGGGAATGTTCTCAAGCCCCAGCCTCAAATGCTAACTAAACTATTCGGAAAGCATACGATCGATGGGTCAAAGCCAATGAAAAGGCCCGGGTTACATTCTTGCCAGCATGTCTGATGTTTTGGCAAAGAAACATGAATCCTTAGCTACAACTAAAGAGATAATAGATTCATTAAGAGAAATGTTTGGGCAACCATCATGGTCCCTTAGACATAAGGCAATTAAGCACATTTACACAAAGCAGATGAAGGAGGGGACCTCTATTGGAGAACATGTCCTGGACATGATGATGTAGTTCAATATCGCTGAAGTAAATGGCGGGCCCATTGATGAGGCTAATCAGGTTAGCTTTATCTTACAATCTCTTTTTATACCTTTTGAGACAAAATGCGTCTTTAAATAAGATAGAATTTAACCTCACTACTCTTCTTAACGAGCTCTAGCGATTCCAAAACCTTACTTTAGGTAAGGGGAAGGAAGTGGAAGCAAATGTTGCTACCATTAAGAAATTTTTTTTAAGAGGATCGTCCTCTAAAAACAAAGTTGGACCCTCTAAAGCTTAAATGAAAGAAGGGAAAATGGCAGGCTCCCAAGATAAGAAAGGGAAAGAAGGATACAGATAAAGAAAAATGTTTCCACTGTAACCAAAATGGGCATTGAAAGAGAAATTACTCGAAGTACCTTGCAGAGAAGAAAGCTGAGAAAACGGCACAAGGTAAATATGATTTACTGGTCGTTGAAACATGTTTAGTGGAATATGATACTTCAACCTGGATACTAGATTCAGAAGCCATTAATCATATTTGTTTCTCATTTTAGGAAACTAGTTCTTGGAAAAAGCTTGAAGAAGGTGAGATAACCCTCAAAGTTGGAACATGAGAGGTTGTTTCAGCTGAAGCAGTGGGAGATCTGAAGTTGTTTTTTGAAGATAGATATCTAGTACTTAAAAATGTTTTGTATGCACCTTTTATGAAGAGGAATTTGATATCTATCGCTTGTATTATAGAACAATTATATACAATATCTTTTAATATAAATGAAGCGTTCATTTTTTGTAAAGGTATTTAAATTTGTTCCGCTACACTTGAAGACAACTTATATAAGTTAAGACCAACTAGAGCAAATTTTCTTTTAAATACTGAAATATTTATAACATTAGAAACTTAGGATAAAAAAACAAAAGGTTTCTTCCAACATCTATCTATGGCACCTAAGACTTGGTTACATAAATCTCAATAGGATTGGGAGATTGGTCAAGAGAGGACTTTTAAGTCAGTTAGAAGATAACTCTTTACCTCCATGTGAATCCTGTCTTGAAGGAAAGATGACCAAGAGATATTTTTCAGGAAAAGGTCTCAGAGCCAAAGTACCCTTAGAGCTCGTACATTTGGACCTTTGTGGACCAATAAATGTCAAGGCTTGAGGTGGGTATGAATATTTCATCAGTTTTATTGATGATTATTCAAGGTATGGTCATGTCTACCTGCTTCATCACAAGTCTGATTCTCTTGAAAAGTTCAAAGAATATAAGACTGAAGTTGAGAATGAATTAGGTAAAACAATAAAGACACTTCGATCAGATCGAGGTGGAAAGTATATGGACATATGATTCCAAGACTATCTGATAGAAAACGGGATCCAGTCACAACTCTCTGTACTTAGTACGCCTCAGCAGAACGTTGTATCAGAAAGAAGAAACCGAACCCTATTAGATATGGTTCGCTCTATGATGAGCTATGCTCAATTGCCTGATTCCTTTTGGGGATATGCACTTGAATCTGCTATCTATATTTTGAACAATGTTTCCTCTAAAAGTGTTTCAGAAACACCTTATGAGCTATGGAAAGGGCGTAAAAGTAGTTTACGTCACTTTAGAATTTGAGGTTTCCCAGCACATGTGTTGGTACAAAATTCCAAGAAATTGGAACATTGTTCAAAGATATGCTTATTTGTAGGTTATCCAAAGGAATCATGGGGTAGTTTATTTTATCATCCTTAAGAAAACAAGGTATCAACAAATGCCACATTCTTAAAGGAAGACCACATTAGAAATCATCAACCATGCAGTAAGATAGTATTGAAAGAAATTTTAAAAGACGCTATAGATAGAGCTAGTTCATCTACTAAAGTAGTAAATAAAACTAGTACATTTAGTCAGTCACATCCTTCTCAAGAGTTGAGAATGCCTCGACGTAGTGGGAGGGTTGTTCATTAGCCTAATCGTTACTTGGGTTTAACAGAAACACAAGTCGTCATACCTGATGACGGCATAGAGGATCCATCGACCTATAAATAGGCAATGAAAGATGTGGACCATGATCAGTGGGTCAAAGCCATAGACCTCGAAATGGAGTCTATGTGCTTCAATTTTGTCTGGAAACTTGTAGATCAACCAAATGATGTAAAACCAATTGGTTGTAAGTGGATCTACAAGAGAAAAGAGACCAAGCTAGTAAAGTACAGACTTTTAAGGCTCGACTTGTGGCAAAGGGTTATACCTAGAGAGAGGGAGTGGACTATGAAGAAACTTTCTCTCCCGTTGCCATGCTTAAGTCGATTAGAATACTCTTATCCATTGCCACTTTTTATGACTATGAAATTTGGCAGATGGATGTCAAGACAGGCTTTCTAAACGATGACCTTGAAGAGAGTATCTATATGGCTCAACCAGAGGGGTTTATTGCACAGGGTCAAGAATAAAAGGTTTGTAAGCTTCAAAAATCCATTTATGGGTTGAAAGAAGCTTCTAGATCTTGGAATATAAGATTTGATATTGTGATAAAATCTTATGGCTTTGAACAGAATGTTGACGAGCCTTGTGTTTACAAGAAGATCATCAATTCTACTATAACATTGTTGACGAGCCTTGTGTTTACAAGAAGATCATCAATTCTACTATAACATTCTTAGTTTTATATGTCGATGATATTCTACTTATTAGGAATGATGTAGGATATCTTACTGACGTCAAGCAATGACTAGATACACAATTCCAAATGAAAGATTTAGGAAATGCGCAGTATATTCTTGGGATCCAAATTGTTCGGAATCGCAAGAACAAGACACTAGCCATGGCTCAAACATTTTATATAGACAAAATGTTGTCTAAATATAAAATGAAGAATTCCAAAAAGGGCTTGTTGCCTTTCAGACATGGAATTCATCTGTCAAATGAACAATGTCCTAAGACACCTCAAGAAGTTGAGGATATGAGAAATATTCCCTATGCTTCCGCTGTTGGAAGCCTGACGTATGCAATGTTATGTACTAGACCTGACATATGCTACTCAGTAGGGATCGTTAGTAGGTACCAGTCTAATCCTGAACGTGATCATTGGACTACTGTTAAGAACATCTTAAAGTATCTCAGGAGAACTAGGGACTACATGCTCGTGTATTGTGCTAAGGATCTGATCCTTACTGGATACACTGACTCTGATTTCCAAACTGATAAAGATGCTAGGAAGTCTCCATCTGGATCAGCGTTCACTCTTAACGGAGGAGCAGTAGTGTGGAGAAGCGTAAAACAGACCTGTATAGCTGACTCCATAATGGTAGTTGAATACATAGCTGCTTGCGAAGCAGCAAAAGAAGCAGTTTGGCTGAGGAAATTCTTGACAGATTTGGAAGTTTTTCCAAATATGCATCTAGCCATCATCTTATCTTGTGACAACAACGATGCAGTTGCAAATTCAAAAGAACCTCGAAGCCATAAACGTAGAAAGCACATCGAATGCAAGTACCACCTTATCGAGAAATCGTACACCATGGTGACGTTATCGTGACCCAGATACCTTCTGGAAAAAACATTGCTGATTCTTTTACAAAAACCTTCACGGCTAAAGTTTTTTAGGGTCACTTACAGAGTTTAGGTCTATAGTGTTTCTAAACTAGGACAAGTGAGAGATTTTGTTGGGCGTGAATGCCCTAGTTTATTGTTATCATATGTTTATTGTACTCATATGTAATATTAATTTCACACAGTTAAATTCAGCATCGTTTGATTCTACTAGGAGTTTTAGTCTAAGTGGGAGTTTGTTGGATTTTATGTCCTAAAACACGTAGTTTGTAATATCATATTCTTTTTTAATAAAGCTGTTATTGAAAATCTTTAGTAAATTTAAATTCTATATTCATGAATCCAATAAACTAAGGATCCGAGCCTATTAAGTTTAAGTTTGAACTTTATGTAGTGACATAAATGTGGATCAAGTTCAAATATATAGCCAAAATAATCTATAGTATATGAATAAGGTTGGGCGCCTTATTCTGGGGACACTATGGATGCGGCCTATTTTGTAGTTAGTACAAACGATGTGATCCTAAACCGTTCATGTGGAGATATGAAAATGGGGGCATTCTATGTAAAGAGTTTACATAAGACTGAACCATGAAATAGTCACTTTTTATGTTCTAAATGCCGTTTAATGTATAAAACTGACTATTTCGTTAGTTGATAACCTAGGTAACTTAATCTTAATCCTGACCTAACTATGAACTCCTGTTCACTCGGAATTATCTTTAAATCTGCATAGGTGAGGGTAGCTCATTATCACTGGCCCAATAAGCCTCCCATTTCAGGAGTAAGATCAGGTGGATAGCTGGGAATATAGGATGCAAGACTGAATTCACTCCTACTCGTTATAAGGATAGTAGATAGGTTGTTCCTTTTAGTACTGAATCTAGGTCTTGAACAAGGGGCCCCACCCTCTCCTTGGCCCGAGAGGGGTTTGGTTTATAAGTTGGACCTTAAACCAATTATTCATTAGAGGATCAGTGGAACTTAAGGAATAAGATGTAGTCTCGGGGGTAAAAAGGTTTTTATGACCTAGCCGAGATTACGTTGGACCTTAAACCAAACGGTTTTAGGACCTTAAACCAATGCATGATTTGTTTTATTTTCATTGTAAAATTGTGTTCTGTAAAATTTTGGGAATTGAGACGATTCGTTGCTTCCGCTCAAGGACCCTTCATTGGGATCCTTCAATTGATATTAGAGCCAAGTTTAATGGCCCAAATTTTCAAAAACACTTCAGCATAAATTTTACAGTTTTGGTAGGTTACTGTATTCAATTTATTCATGTGATGTGCTACATTGAATGAGGTTTACAATTAATGAATGTTTACGAGATTATACACTATAGATTTCTTTGTTTTGGTTTACAATTTTGTGTTGTAAAGACCCATGTTTTGGGGTATAAACAAGCATTTGAGTATGTACTTTAGTATTTGAGTCGCCCATGTTGTTGCTAGAGGCGATCTGATGGAAACGGGGCCAAAATTGGAGGTGTTTCGAAGAAGTTCGAAATTGTAGAGTGGGCAACTGTACAGTAGCATCGTGATGTTGTGCCCTAGCGTCACGACATTGCATTGCAGAGGACGAAGATCATCTTTATAGCATCGCGATGCTAGGGCACAGGTTATGCATTTTTTTTTTTTACATGTGATGTATGACTATTATTTACATTTATATGCAATATAGTATGAAATCCCACCATAGGTTATGCATTTTATTTCCTACATCATTTACATTATAAATGTTATAATATATGTATATGCATGATTTAATTAATATAGCATGCATCATTTAACTAATATAGCATGCCCATGTATCATATAATATAAATGTTATAATATATGTATGCATAAGTTATAATATATGCATGCATATATCAATAGCATATTCATACATCATTTATATTATAATTGTTATAATATATGGTTTGATATATGTTTAGTTGTATGTTATAGTATGTTTCATTACTTTGTCATATAATCGTTATATATGTTAGTAATGAAATGAAATTGCATGAAACGTGACACTACTTTAGTTTAATTTATAAATGTTATATTTTACTAAAGTACGTCAACGCATGCAAATGTATGGTTTTAATTATTTCATTTCTTTATAGTTTTTATATCTAAATGAAATTAGAATTAGAATCAATAATTCAAAGATGCATGCAAACTTTAGGTTATATTCATCTTTTAAAATTGTTTTAAAATATGATTGCGATAGACCTAAGATCACGTTTCTAATGAGATTAAAAATATTAGTTTAATCTTTTAATCGGTTTAATAAGATTAAATTGATTCATAATAAAAGATTAACAATGTAACAAATATATTTATAAGGGACCTTTTATCTAAGGCGGGTTCTGTCTAGGTTGGGGTATTTAAGTTAACGGAAACGTAACACCCCTACTTGGGAACTTATTTGGAAAGGTGTATTAGATAGATTTGTTACATGCATGCTAGTTTGATCAAAGTTTATTAAAGAGTTTAATAGACCTTGATCAAAATTATTTAACTATCCAAAGACAAATGTTGTTTTTTGGGAAAATTAAACACCCACTTAGTTAAATCAGTAGCCGAATTTTCCTAATTTAATTAACCTCAGGTAAAACGCTCAATGGAAAGAAAATGGGGTATATGATACTTCATCCTCTTCACGTTTTTCCATTAAAGTTCACACTGTGAGGTCTATACTCGACCTTGAGGCACCATGGGTGTCCCCCTACGGGTGGCATTTGTATAGATCAATATTAAGGTGAATGGAGAGAGTGTTTATAGTAAGTGGGAGCGGGACGTGTGACAACACATCCCTCGTTCTCTCTCATTAGGTTGAAGTAAAGTTTCGTGCATGGCCTCGTAACACCGTGGGTGTCCCTCTAAAGGATGGCATTTTTGCATGATGCTTCATTCAATCTCCATAAATGGATAGGGTTGCTTTAGTTTCATGTCCTAATCGGTTTTTCCCTATGGTTGTCTCATTGGGGAGGAACTTTAAAACTTAAAATGAGAGGTTATACTTACAAGAATTATTAAGCAAGTTAACAAATTCTGGACCAAACAATGGTGACTGTTAGTTATAGTGACAAGATGTTGTTTCGGTCTAATGGTCAAGAATGTCTCATTTCAGTGAAAGGGCACTTGATCACCCTACGGTGACTTTTGTCCTACTTTATTGAAACATCATTGCACCATAGATGTCACTTAGGACACATTAGACTATTTTGCTAAAACTTATTGGTTGTCTTAGTGGTTTAATACAAATAAACTAATAATAAATAAAATTGTATGGTTTCAACAAACATTTTTCACTATGACTTCTGCGACATTAAATCTACTCGCCGCTGAAAAGTTAACGGGCGAAAACTACGTTTCATGGAAAAACATGATCAACACAATTCCAGCCTCGAATGTTGCTCAAAATGTTTGAAAAGCATACGAGCGTTGGACACGGGCAAACAAAAAAGCATGAGTGTATATCTTGGCTAGTATTTTGGAAGTCTTGGCCAAGAAGCATGAGCCCATGCTCATAGCTCGGGAGATCATGGAGTGGTGGAGTCCCTGAAGGGAATGTTCGAACAATCGTCCACACAGTTCAGGCATGACGCTCTCAAACATATCTTTAATGCCCGTATGCAAGAAGAAGCATCTGTTCGAGAAGATGTTCTCAACATGATGGTCCACTTCAACGTTGTGGAGATGAATGGGTCTATATCGATGAAGCCAGCTAGGTTAGCTTCATTTTGGAATCTTCACCTGAAAGTTTCCTTCACTTTCGTAGCAATGTTGTTTTGAACAGGATTGACTACAACCTAACCACCCTCCTCAATGAGCTATAGACCTTCCAGTCCTTGATGAAAAGTAAGGGATAGAAGGGTGAAGAA
Source organism: Benincasa hispida (assembly GCF_009727055.1). Lineage (NCBI taxonomy): Eukaryota > Viridiplantae > Streptophyta > Magnoliopsida > Cucurbitales > Cucurbitaceae > Benincasa > Benincasa hispida. Next base: position 12,725,150 of record NC_052358.1, read on the forward strand.
AATGTTGCTTCATCCTCTAAGAAGTTCCACAGAGGTTTAACCTTTGGGAAAAAGTCTGTACCTTCTTCCTCTGACAATAAAAAGTGGAAGAAGAAGAAAGGTAGAAAGGGGAAAGCTAACCCACTGAGCGTTGCTCAAAAGAAAGCCAAGGCTGTAAAGGGATTATGTTTTCATTGCAACCAAGGTGGGCATTGGAAGAGGAACTACCCCAAGTACTTGGCAGAAAAGAAGAAGGCCAAACAAGGTAAATGTGATTTGTTTGTATTAGAAACATGTTTAATGGAGAATGATGATTTTGCCTAGATTATAGATTCTGGCACCACTAACCACGTTTTTTTCTTTATTTCAATGAATTAGTTCTTGAGGCAACTTGATGCTGGTGAGATGACGATGCGGGTTGGAACTAGGCACATCATCTCGGCTGTGGCAGTCGGAGGTCTTTAGTTGACTTTATAGAATAAATTCATTTTGTTAGAAAATATATACGTAGTTCCTGGTTTAAAAAGGAACTTAATTTCTGTAAAGTGTTTGCTTGGACAATCGTACTGTATCAACTTTATTGTAATAAAGTGTTTATTTCCAAAAATGGTTGATAACTTATAGAAATACAAGTTATTGTCTCTCAAAAGTTGGAACAAATAGGGTTTTTAATGATAAAATCTCATCATTCTTAGAGAAAACGCATGAAATTACTCAAACACTACTAAGACTGGCCAAGAAATAAGCTCGAGCCTTCTTGTTTGCCCGTGTCCATCACTCGTACGCCTCCTGAACATTTCGAGTGGCATTGGGAGCTGGAATAGGAGGACAGCCTCCGTAAAGGCAAACATGAGATCTTCGATGGTTAGTATCGTTGTGATCATATGTTTCCAAGTCGAAAAGTTGCCGCCAGTAAGTTTGTCGGCGCTAAGCAAAGCTATAGTGGTTGTAGCCATTTTAAAAACTTTTTGAAAAATGAACAAACTTTTATAAGATTTTGCTAAACCACATTTTAACCTATTAATTTTAGCAAAACAGTTTCCAAGTATCCAAGTGTATAAAACTTCTATTTTGCAATGATACCCCAACGAGGTAGGACAAACGTCACCGGTGGGGTGATCAGATGCCCCTTCACTAGGATGAGACATTCTCAACCATCAGGCAGAACCAACTCCTGTCTCTTATACACATCTAGATGTGTATAAGAGACAGGTCCAGAACTGTTACCCTTAAGAATTCTGCGTAAGTGGGACCCCTGGCTTTCGGCGCCATAGTCTCACCCTAATGAGCCCACCGTAGGGAAGAAGCAAATTAGGACAAAAGATTAAGTAACCGTATCTTCTTACAGGAGATCAAATAAAGAAACGTGCAAAACTTCCATCCTATAGGGGGACACTCCCAGGGTGCCTCAAGGCGATGCGCAAAAAGTTTATTCAATCCAACGAGAGAGACTGTGGGATATACTGTTGCACTTCCCGCTCCCACTTACTATGAACATTCTCTCCATCCACCTTGACATTGCCTACCCAAACACCATCCTTTAGGGGTACACTCCCAGGGTGCCACGAGGCCGAGGGTAGATCTCACGGTGTGGACTATGTGAAAGAAACGTGAAAGGTTTAAATGAAGCATCATATGCCCCAAGTACCTCCCATTGAATGTTCTACCTAGGGGTTCATTAACCTAGACAATCTGGCTACTGATTTTAGTCTAAGTCATCTTTTAAGTCTGCTCATAAACAACTTTTGTCTATGAAATAAAACAAATTCAAGTAGTCGTATTTAAACACTTTAATGGACTATCCTTAACTTGCATGCATGCATCAAATCTATCTAATTCATTTTTCCAGGTAGGTTCCCAAGTAGGGGTGTTACGTTTTCGTCAACTTAAATACCCTAGCCTAGACATAACCCGCCTTAGACAAAAGGTCCTTTATAGATAGATTTTCTACACTTTAACCTTTTCTTAATAAATTCAATCCTATTAAACTGATTAAAAGATTAAAGCCTAAGGGTTGCTAATCATGTTAGAACCGTGATCTTAGGTCTATGTCATCCAAGTTTTAAACATTTTAAAACCACGATTTAAACCTAAGTGAGCATGCATATCTTTCTTATAGCTTTTAGTTCAAATTTCTCTTTAACCTTTAAAAAGAAACAACTAAAACACATTGCACATAACAAGGTATTTATAACGCTTATAAAGTAACCTATGTGTCATGCTTCATGCAATGTCTGGTCATTACTATACATAACTTTTATATACATGTAATAACCAAGCAAATATGCTTTCCATACACCCTTATACTATAACAATTATAATATAAAGATGATGCATGTCAATGCTTTTTATGCATGCATAAATATAACTCTTATATTATATGATGCATGAGCATGCTCTTACGTAATATAAATCATGCTTCTCTAAATCATAATATTTATAATAAAGAGATGATGCATGATGAATCCGTAACCTAAAGTGGAATTTTCTATATGTGCATACCATATGACATATAAATAAACATACATCTCATGTATTAAACAAAAGATTAATGGATCGGGATGAACCAACACAAAATCAGAATGAAAAATTCTATCTATTACATATTTCCATCGAGCAAACTGGTTCACAGGTGAACCAGGTCTTGAACCATCGGGCGAAGCTCCATCGTTTAATAAACGACTCCAGGTAAACGATCGTGTAGCACACACTAGACGATAGGACGAAAATCTAAACAATCGCTTAGACGACAACAAGGCTGTGAAGCCTGATCGTTTAGACAATCGCTTAACACGCAAAAAGGTAAACGATTTACCATGCGATTACTCCACGATCGTATAGTCAGTAACTAAGCGATTAGGCTTGCTGGACTATACGATTGTTTAGTGCGCACGTGCATTAAATGATACCCGAGCATCTGATACTCAGCAATCATCTACCTCATTGTCTGCACGACCTGACCAACGCTTGGTCTTTTTCCTCGAAAAACAACAACCCTTGCTCCGAACTTCTTCATAAATGCCTCAAAACTCAAAATAACTTTGAAATCACAGACTCAATAGCAATTAATTATGCCCAAAAATGCAGAGGCCTTTACAATTAATTGGAAATGTAAAAGAATTTAACAAACTGAGGTTTCATCCCAAAAACTCCATTAATCCACACATCCACAAGTGATTTAACAATTAAAATAGAAAGTAGACATGATGCACCCACCGAGAATGTAAATGCAATTCTTTGCAGCAATGAAATTGGAATATCAAAAACCTGCCTTTGATACCAATTGAAAGAACTCTTATACCAGAGTATCTATGAGGGGCAGTAGATCTTTCCAATTCATTGTGACAGAATTTACACATTTACATTCAAACAAACAGATATGCATTGATTACACTAAATTACTGGCATGCTTTAAAAAGTAAAAACAAAAGACCGAGAAAACGTACCAGTTGAAGATTTTCTTCAGAAAACTCAGTATCTCCGTGAACGAGCTCCTCTCGCTCTTTCTCGTCTAGCAAGTGATCGCCCAACAACACCACAGTCGTCTACACGAACAACAGGCAATAGGGACGACACCACCACTCGAAGCCCTCAGTTTCTCGGAGTGAGAACAGGGTGGGCTTTGATGGAATTAGGGGAGGAGGAAAGGCTATCGTGTACTACGAACAAGCAAGTGGGAGAAAAAGGAGACTATCGTATAATCAGGTGCTTGATCGTTTAGAGCGGGGTACACGATCATGTAGTATAAGCTAAGTGATCGTCTATGAAAAGGTAAGCGATCATTTAGATACGCTCAGGTGCTAAGCGATCGTCTAGGAAGAGGTAAGCGATCATTTAGGAAAGCGCGAGTGTGTTTAGTAAACGAGCGCTATCATATAGACTCTCAACACTAAGTGATACAATACTTATCACACCGTAAGCGAAAATGCGTCTCTCTTGCAAAATGAAAACTATTTTCATTTTATTCTTCAGTTACTAAAACTGAATTGAACTTCCCACTATCGCACGACTTCGGAGAAAACTTCGGCCAATTATCTCATAACCGCCCAATTATTAAATTAATAAATATAATCATATTATATTTATAACCTATAGTTTGATATCATATATCAACTATAGTGTTTTCTCCTTTACTTGATATAAATCATATTTATATCCTTCCAAAAAAAAATGTATCTCATACATTTAGTCAATCATATCATATATAATTAACTAGTTCAATTATATCATATATAATCGAATACCCTTTTGTCAATTTGAACATTTCAAACTGACCTAAAAACTGATTCTCAACTTATATCCAAGCTACCAAGGGGACCTTATGGACCTATGGCTCGAAGCTCCAACGGTACGTGAATAGCTGACTAAACTCTTTATCCACGAGATCCACCATCCATTAACTGCCAGGCATTCCACTAAAGACCGACAGCTGAACTCTTCTTACCATAGATATATTTTTGTGTCCATCAGATATAACCAATCATGAGTACAATAACCCTTCACAGATGTCGTAAGTACAGTTGGGCCAATTTACCGTTTTACCCCTGTAGTTACATCTCACTCCTTAAGTACCACTAATCCCTCTAATGAACAATACAACATAGTCCAATTATGTGTGAATACCTTTTGGGCCATGAGAAGGTGTGTGTGGCGCCACATCGTTCAAGCCCTGGAATCAGCCCTTAAGAGAGCTATCTATCTACTTACCCCTACTTTGGGGAAGGAGTGAATTTCATCTTGTGTAGCTGAGTTCTTAGCTCCTAAATCAGACGAATCCTCAAAGTGGTAGGTTTGAGTCGGCGGCCTGGCCACTCGCACCCATGCAAATCAAAAGACTGCCCTCAATGGCAGGAAGTCCCAACTCACTCAAGATTGAGGTCATGTTACCTATGGTCATCCTAGTGAAATGAAGTCTTTGTCATGAACGGTGTTATATAACGAGACGTTCACGCTTCGTGGTCAGGTCTTATACAAACTCTTTGTTAGAACACCCCAGCTCACATGTCCTCTACATGAATGATCAGGATGAGACCAATTGTAACATGTCACAACACTTGTAACTATTCCACAAAGTGGGCCGCATCCGTAGCGTTACCAGGATAAATTTCCCTTCTACATCCATATACTACAGACCATTTTGGTTATCACTTAAGATATGATCCACTTGTATGTCATCATATACATGCTTAAGTTACATAAAGACAACCAGAGGTTTTAGTTTATTGGTTTGTGGTAAAGCAAATAAAGCATTCAAATGAGCAAAAACAAGAAGTGAAGTAAATATCATATATTATACATCACAAGCGTTTGTACAAACTATTTACAAACTACAAAACACGAGACTTTAGGGCATCAACCCCAACAATTCCTACACTGATTGCCCACAAAATCTGTAGTCAGTCTGCTTTATTAAAAATAACCCATTCTCGAACACTTATATTGCCGGATGGAGGAACCATCCAAATTTTTCTTGGGGAGGTCAACAATAGAAGCAACACCAACCAGGGGTAAATCAACAACATAGGCAGGGACCACTGCCTAAATTCCAACCATCTCAACAATCGCACCAACAATTCTTCAATAGAAGAGGTCATGCGTCAAGTTTAGCTTCTCCGCTTGAAAACCTCTTAAAGGAATATATCGCCCAGTATGACGAATTACTAAAAAGCCAAGTGTCATCCATTAGAAACTTGGAGATACAAGTGAGGCAAATTGCTAGTGAGCTGAAGAATCGGTCGCCAGGAGTCTTGCCCAGCAGTACAAAAACCTCGGGAAATAGTAACAGAAAAGAGCAATGTCATGCGGTGACATTGCAAAGCGGTAGACCTCTTGTGGAAAGAACAGTGAGCACACAACATGCCCGAAGGCATTTAAAGATCAAGAAGAACAAATGTCTGAACCCACAAGTCATTCCAAACCGAGCACGTCTAATGCAGGAGCACCTGCGGTGTAGCTGAAAGCATCATTTCCCAGACACTTGTTGAAAAAGAATGATGAGTAGCAATTCAAGCATTTTCTTGAACTTTTAAGGCAACTGCACATTAACATCCCACTTATAAAATCCTTGGAACAAATGCCCAAGTATGTAATTTTTTTAAGGATATTCTGACGAAGAAGAAAAGAGTCAGTGAGACAGAAGTAATTGTTCTAATGCAAAAGTGCAATGCGTTAGTCAGCAACAACTTAACCAAAAAATAGAAGGATCTGGGAAGCTTCACAATCCCGTGCTCAATTGGAGGATTAGATGTGGTACATGCGTTGTATGATCTGGGAGCCAACATCAATCTCATGCCCCTCTCAATTTTCAAGAAATTAGGAATTGGAGAAGCGCAACCCACTTCTGTAATGCTTCAACTCGCTAATAGAACAATCACATATCCGGAGGGAAAGATTGAAGATGTTCTGGTGAAAGTTGACAAGTTCATATTCCCAGCGGATTTCATTATCCTTGATTAAGAAGTATACAGGGATGTGCCAATCATTCTTGGACGCCCATTTCTTGCACTAGGAAAGTGCTAATAGACGTGCATAAGGGAGAACTAACCATTCGCATAGATAACCAAGAAATGAAATTTAATTTGTTAAACGCATTTAAATTTTTGGATGATGAACAATGCTTAGCAACTCAATAGAATTTCCTGAAGAGGAAGAAGCGGACCAAGTTTGTGAGATCCTTACATTGGGAGAAACCATGAAGAAATTCGAGTTGCTAAGTCTGAGTGAGCGGTAGACTAAGCCAACGAGTCCATCATCAGAGCAACCACTAAAACTAGAATTGAAACCTTTACCTGACCATCTTAAATATGCTTTTCTTGGATTAAATAACACTTTACCTGTAATTATTTCAGCTAATCTTTCTGAGCCTAATGAATGCTCTCTTTTGCAGATGTTACAAGGACACATGCGAGCAATAGGATGGACACTAGATCGATTGAGCCTCAACACAGGCTAAATCCTATAATGAAGGAAGTGGTGAAGAAAGAGATCATTAAGTTGCTAGACGCAGGAGTAATATATCCTATCTCCGATAGCAGCTAGGTGAGCCCAGTTCGATACGTCCCTAAAAAGGGAGGCACTACAATGATAGTAACAACAATAACGAACTCATCCCTTCAAGAATTTTCACAGGTTGGCGTATCTACATGGATTATAGGAAGCTCAATGCGGCATCCAAGAAGGACCACTTCCCTCTCCCCTTCATCGACCAGATGCTTGATCGGTTAGCCAGAAAAGACTTTTACTATTTTCTAGATGGATACTTTGGATACAATCAAATTCTTTTCGACTCGGAAGATCAAGAGAAAACGACATTCACATGACCAATTGGAACATTTTCATTTAGACGCATGCCTTTCGGATTGTGCAATGCACCAAGGACATTTCAAAGATGCATGATGGAAATTTTTTTAGACTTCCTTGAACAGACCGTTGAAGTTTTCATGGATGACTTCTTAGTTTTTGGAGACTCCTTTCAATCTTGCTTAGACAACCTAGAGGTCGTCCTTGCGTGATGCGAGGAAACGATTCTTGTGTTAAGTTGGGAAAAATGTCACTTCATGGTGATTGAAGGTATTGTTTTGGGTCACAAGGTGTCTAAGGCCAGACTGGAAGTCAATGAAGCCAAGATTGATGTCATAGCTAAACTTCCCCTGCTTGCAAATGTTAAAGCATTACAAGTTTCCTAGGACATGCAGGCTTCTACAGAAGGTTCGTAAAAGGATTTTTCTCAGATTGCGCATCCTCTGAGCACACTATTAGAATTGAATCGACCCTCTATATTTGATAACGACTACTGCGACGCATTTGAACCATTGAAGTATGCATTAACTAAAACACCAATACTAATAGCATCGGACTGAACGCAACCCCTCATTCTGATGTGCGACACGAGCGATGTTGCAGTTGGAACCATGTTGGGGCAAAAGAAAAAAAACTTGATACACCCCATCTCTTATGCGTCAAAGACTTTAAATGACTATCAGGAGCATTACACAACTACTGAAAAGGAAATGTTGGCAGTAGTGCTTGGAATTGAGAAATTCAGGTCTTATCTAGTTGGTGCGTCAACAACCATTTACACAGATCACTCTGCCATTAAATTCCTGATGAGCAAAAACGACGCAAAATCGAGGTTAATTAGATGGGTGTTGCTCTTGCAAGAATTTGACATTGACATCAAGGACAGAAAAAAGACTGAAAATCAAGTGGTTGATCACCAGTCGAGGTTAGAAAATCAAGAGATACAGAATAAACAAGATGAAACCAGGGATGCATTCCCTGATGAATGTTTATTTAAAGTTGAAGATAGGGAACATGGTATGCAGACTTTGTTAATTACTTAACCACCAAACAATTCCCTGAGCACTTCAATACTCAATAGAAGAAACGACTTGTACACGATAGCAATTTCTATTTTTGGGATGAACTGTTTCTTTACAAACAAGGTCTTGATTCCATCATGCACCGATGTGTGACAGAAGGAGAGACATAATGCATCTTAGTTGAGTGTCATGACTCCCCTTACGGAGGTCATTTTGGAGGACAAAGAATTACTGCAAAGGTTCTCCAAAGTGGGTCTTTATAGCCCATCCTCTTCAAGGACACAAGGGAGTATGTTCTCAAGTGTGACCCTTGTCAATGCATGGGAAATATATCCTCAAGGGATGCGATGCCTTTGAATAACATACTTGAAGTTGAATTATTTGATGTATGAGGCATTGATTTCATGGGATCTTTTCTTATGTCCTGCGGTCAACAATACATCTTGCTAGCCGTAGACTTGTATCAAAGTGGGTTGAAGTTGTAGCTTGTGCCAAGAACGATGCGGTGACTGTTTCAAAGTTTCTCACCAATAATATTTTCACATGTTTTGGAACACTGAGGGCATTGGTGAGTGAAGAAGGTATGCATTTTATTAACCGCATCATTTCGAAATTACTTGCTAAATACAATGTCAGGCATAAAATTGCTACCGCAATCACTCTAAAACCAACGATCAAGCAGAAGTATCCAATCGAGAAATAAAGGCGATATTGGAAAAGGTAGTCAACGCATCGCGAAAAGATTGGGCACAAAGGTTAGACGAAGCACTTTGGGCCTACAAAACCTCAATAGGTATGTCTCCATACTCTTTGGTATTTGGAAAAGCCTGTCACTTACCCTTGGAGTTAGAGTACAAAGTTTTTTGGGCAGTGAAAAAGCTGAAAACCTAGAAGCCGTGGGTGAACAACGCACGCTTCAGCTCAATGAAATTGATGAATGGCGGCTGAACGCATACGAAAATAGCAAAATTTACAAGGAAAAGACTAAATGTTGGCATGACCAACACATCAGTAAGAAAGATTTTTCTATTGGACAAAAAGTCTTGTTATTCAACCCACGTTTGCGTTTGTTTCCAGAAAATTGAAATCTAGGTGGTCAGGACCTTTTATCATTAAAACAATCTTTCCACATGGAGTTGTTGAACTAACACGAGAAGATGGCACTAATGTGTTCAAAGTGAATGAGCAAAGCGTGAAGCCCTACTTTGAAGGAAGTATAGAACGATAGAAGTCATATCTCGAGTTGCGCAAAGCCAACTGAGGCTTGTGTTGGAGCTTTCGTATGTTTAAATAGACACATATTCTAGGGACGTTTCCTCTACACCAACTCTTTTGCATTATGTATTCTATGTTTGCTTTGTTTGCGTTGGTTTTTACTTTGTGTTATTCCTTGTTTTGGTTTATGGCCATTTACTGAATTTATGCATTAGAAAAATTTTGAATGTGTGTTAAATCAACTTAAAGAAGTTTAGGGTAGCAAAGGGGATAGGATTCTGATGCGTTGGACTTTAGCCAACACATAACCCAACCATCAGATGAAAGGACATCCCTCAAAGACATAAAGCACTCGATTGCTTGGAAACCCTAGGCGCATCCTTTCATCTGCACCATTAATGACGATGTCAGACGCTGCCTGACGTCGCTTCATATTCTCCCAATAGCCTATAAAAGGTAACCTCTAGCACTCTTCTTCTTTCTTTACTCTCATTTTTTCTTCCCGAAATCCCTTGCTATTACTCAAACTTTCGAAGCCCTCGACGTCCGTCCAAACCAAATATTTTAGTTTGCATTTTGGTCGTCGCCCTCAACCACGATGTCAGACGCTTCAGATAGCCAAAACCAATCGCTGAGCTTTGGAGGTGATTCATCGGTAAGCTCCTTCTCCTCTTCTTCAGTTTCGTTGTCGCCTTCCACATCCCCTCGCCCAGCCTCGAAAGCCCCTTTTCTGGCCAAACCTTCGTGCGGTGGTTCATCCTCAATTTCTTGGAAATCATCTCTGTCGAAACCCTCTAAAACCACCCAAAAACCTCAACCCTCCAAAACCTCCACCAAACCAAAGACTAAAACCCCTACCAAACCGATACGGCAGGCTGCAGCTAGGCGTCTTTCAACCTCTTCGTCTGTCGCCAAACCCTACAGACAGCCTGCACCACCACCAGTTATACCAAACATTAGTCTCGTGGTTGCGATGCATGGCTCTACCCCAGGACATCTTCGCACCATTTCATCACCTGTCATGTGTCCCATTGCCCTTCTCTCTATCCAACCCTTAGCCACAATTTTTCCCATCGAAATGGAACCATCCAGCCAAACCATTCAATCAACCTCACCCATCATCATATCATCCTCTGGGTCACTGCATACCCCGCCTGGCACCCCACCGAGCACACACCTAAACCCACTTCCAACCCACCAAGCTCTGACAGTCATGCTTCAGAGCACGATATTGCTGATCTGTCAGAGCTGGATTGAAGAGACGAGCAGGAAGTCTTTAGGGAAATTTTAACAAGCTTAATGCAAGGATAATTTGATGTGGATCAAGTGATGCGTTCTGACCCAACCAACGCATCACTCGATGTTGAAGATAAGACAGAGTGATAAGTGATGATGCTCGAAGCTGAGTTAGAAGAAGAAGAAAATGAAGAGAGAGAAAGAGAGGTTGGCCCAAAGCATCGCAACCTCAGCAAACTGATGTAGAGGAAGGGTCGTCAAAAAGAAAAAAAAGTTGATTTTGGAAAATGATGAGATGGGCGTCCTGCACCTGGACATGAAGGTGCAACGCATGAAGCCAGTTATGACTCAAGAACCATGGAAAAGATATTGGAGAGGTATAGGCCAGCGCGCCAAGGGCAAAAGAAGTCAGCCATTCAAAGAAAGTTAGAAAATAAGCTAAGATAGCTCGCATGAGAAACCAGAGCACATGAAGCGGGGAAACGTAAGGTGACAGCCGCATCACCTAGGAAGAATAAGAGGAGGAAGCGTCAATTCAACGATATCCTTACAGAGAAAGGCTTCTTCCCTGAATGCAGCCCATCGCCTTCTTATATAACAGACACTGTGGACACAATGGGCTAGCGTCAACTTTGTGTTGGGCCCACAAAGATTTGGCCCAACCTTGTCCACCGCTTCTACAATAGTGAGTTTGATGAAGAGAAGAACGCAGTGCTTGTAGATGATATCCTGGTGCGTTTCTCTACAAACAGAATCAACAGAGTGTTCAACATAGAGAGCAATTCGGACACAGAAGGGAATAACATCTTTGAGCAGCCAACTCCCAACCATTTAGAAGATGCGTTAAGAGAAGTGGCCAAAACTGGAAGCACTTGGAAAATTTCAAGTACTGAAGTGATGACTTTAGCTTCCAGGAACCTCACACCGGACGCAAACTTATGGTTATATCTGATAAAAACCGTATCATGCCAATAACACATGATGAAATAGTTTCAAGAGAACGCGTTCTGGACATTTACTGCATCATGCAGCGCATCCCCCTGGACATAGGGAAGATAATCGTGGTTCAGATCAAGGCCATCAAAGCAAAACCACGCGGCTAACTCTATTTCCCTTGGCTGATCTGTGTGCTGTGTGAACGCGGGGGCATCCCTCTAAGGGATGAGTATAAGGAGATTGTTGGTCTCATGGACATCAAGTTAATCAAGCGTCTGCTTCACGATTCACCAAATCAGCTTGCCCTACCTCTTAAAGCTGCAGTAACAAAACCTCGCTGAATGAAATCGAAAATGAGGGATTTCTATGAGCAGCGGAACAAGACTATTCCAAATTACAATCATGAATGAACATATACATTTACAGTCGACTTCAAGCAAACGATTATGTAATTCATACAGAAATTATAGCATGTAAAAAAACAAAGGAACAGAGAGTAAAACTCTACAAACAAATGCAATAACGTCTCCACGCTCCGATGCGTGACTCTGATAGAACAAAAGAAACCACGAGTGCTCGATCTATACGATCGCAACACCGCACGAACAGTTCGCACTCGTCCTCAATGATCTCCTCGGTCACGAACTCCTCCACAACACGAACGACCTCCACAACACCACAAAGGCCTCCAAAAACCTCGACAGTGTCGAGTTGAGTCTGACACCACCAACAAGGCGATCTTGGTATTCTCGGTGTAAGAATTCAGAGGGTGGGCTCTGTTCGGACTTGGTATGAGGCAGACGAACAAAGAAAACAACAATCGCGTACATGACTGGGCAAGTGGGAGAAGGCGGAGACCTATCGTATAGGTCGATGCTCAATCGTTTAGATAAAGCTATGTGATCGTTTAGTCTGTTGTCTAGCTTGGTCTGTCGCTTACAGACTCTACACAATCGTTTACCTTGGGCAAGTGATCGTCTAGCAAAACTATGCGATCGTTTAGTAAACAATGCATGATCGTTTAGCTCGCACCTGCACGATCATTTAGCTCGCCCAACCATCGTTTAGTAAATCTGTATTTACTTGACGACCACTGTGAGTTTCTATACGCCAAGAGAAAACTCAAAAATCCTTTTGAAACTTTTTTAAAACTTCTTTTTCAAAATAGGAAACCAATTTTCTTTTAAACTCACGGTTACCATGATCCAATAACCACCTACTACTTTGGTTATTTAAAAGAAAAAAAGTATTAATTATCCAATAATTAATATTATTATAAATATAAATGATAACTAACTTATTATACTATATTTATAACTTATAGTTTTAATATTTCATCTCATGAAACATATAAACCATAGTTCTTTTTCTATTCCATGGTACTTAATGTAAATCTCATTTACATCAATCCTCAACTAGATGTATCTTATACATCATATCGATTATATCATATATAATTAAAATACCTTTTGTCAATTTAAACATTTCAAATCAACACCAATAACTGATCCTCAACAGAATCTAAACTATCAAGGGGACATCATGGACCTGTAGCTCCGATGCTCCAACAGTATGCGAATAATTGACTAATCTCTTTAGTCACGGGATCCACCATCCATTATCTATCAGGCACTCTACTAAAGACCGATAGCTGAACTCTTCTTACTACAAATATATTATGTGTCCATCTTAACCAATCAGTAGTGTGACAACCCTTCATAGATCGCTCGTAAGTACAGCTGGGCCTATAACCGTTATGCCCCTGTAGTTACATCTGTCTCCTCAAGTACCACTGGTCCCTCTAATGAACATAAGTCATAGTCCTACTATGACTGAGTCTTCTCTTCCAAAGAGAAGTTGTGGCCACTATGTTCAAGCCCCGGAATTAGCCCTTAAGGGAGCAATCTCTCTACTTATCCCTGCTTCGGGAAAGGAGTGAATTCCATCTTGTGGATTGCAGCACAGCTAAAACAACCTCACCATTACCGATCGAAGAGTATCTCTCCCTGTGGCAACGTTTACTAGGATACTAATCCTTGGTAAGAAGGAACTTGACATGAATTGGTAAGTACCTAAATCAAGGATCCAGGCAAGAATCATCATTCTTTACCAGACATGTCTCCAAGACGAATAAATCATATTTTACTATCTTGTCTCCTCTTTGAGAGTAGTGGGATGGAGATCGTTTTGCCACGAAATTCGCTCACACGATTCTTTCCATTGTAAAAAATTCGGTCATTTTTAAAGCTTTAAATTTTGAAATACTAACGAGTTGCTCGAAAAGAAAAAACAACATTGACCTACATTAGGTTTTTTATGGCAAATACCCAATTGTAAAACAAAAACAACATCCAATAAAGTTTTTCGTAAAACTAACAATGAACCACTGTGACTCTAGTTTTCGCATGACGCTTCAAAGGTTTAGGACAAAAAGACGCCTAAGGGAGGTCAGTTTATCCCTCCTCTTTGAATTGAGAAGTTCTCAACCAGTCATTAAATATCCAGAACAACTCTTGTTCCTAAAACGACTAGCCATCATTGATTTGGCCAAGAGATCATTAACTTACTTAACATCTCGCCGTAAGTGTGACCTGCCATTTTAAGCCCTAGAGGTTCCATCCAAAAGGCCATTATCCTAAGGGAAAAAATCCGATTGGGCCAAAACCTAAAACGACCCTATTCCAATTGGAGTTCACCCTTAATATTGATTGGGGCAAACCTAAAGCGACCCTATCCATTTTTGGAGTTCACCTTAATATTGACCAACTGCACAAAACCCGCTTCCTAAGGGGGCCCGCTACCAAGGTGACACGAGGGGCGTACAAATGATCTCGCAGTGTGAACCAATGACAAAGATAATAGGACGTGTTGACACATACCCTTCACCAACTTAACTATAATACTCTTTCTGTCCACCTTGATATTGACCATGCAAACACCATCTAGGGGGATGCATTCCTAGGGCATCTTCGAGACAAGCATGAAATCTCACAATGTGAAACATACAGGGAGAAATGTGAGTGGAAATCATAGAAATATCTGATACGGCCTCCTCCTCCCACTGAGTTATTTTATAATCTTAGGGTTTAGTTTACTTAGAAACACGGCTAAGGATTTTAACTAAGTGAATTTTAGGTTCCCATGGTAACTTTTTAACCTTGGATAGTTGAACACTTTTGAATCATCATCCATTAACTCTTTTAGCGGAGTCTTTGACCAAAAACGTCGCATGCTTGTTGAAAAATCTATCTAATTCACCTTTCCAAAGTAGATTCCCAGCGTGGGGTGTTAACGTTTCTGTTCAACTTGAACCTAGCCTAGCAGAATCCGCCTTAGACAAAAGGTCCCTTATAGATATGTTTGCACAATTTAACTTTTTTATTCCAACCAATTTTATCCTACTAAATCGATTTGAAAAGATTAATACTAGGTTACTAAATTCCTTTAGAAACCACTAGACTTAGGTCTATCTCATCCAATTTTAAACCCTTCTAAAAAAACTTAAGTTCACCCCATTTCTGCATGCAACTCTAATTACTGATTTTTAAGGTCTATTCCTTTATAACACTTATAAACAGATACAACCACAATGCTAAGCTAACACATGCAAGGCAATTCATAACAATGTTAAAACAGCCTAAGTGCATGCTCAATGCAATTGTTCATTCATTTCTTACTTCTTTATATAAACTTATAACAAATACACAATGAAACAAGCAAACATGCTTCCTTCACCCTTAGAAAACTATAACAATTATAATAAAGGAATGATGCATTATAATGCTCCTGCATGCAAAAATATAACTTCTTATATTTCATGATCATGTGCATGCTTTCCAAGTAATTTCTGCCATGCAAGATTATAACATTTATAATACATGATGCATGAATAATTGCAGCACCTAAGGTGGGTTTTTAACTATATGACAAACACTTTAACATATAAGAAGCATACTCACATGTATAAGCAATAAAGTTGATGAACTGGGTAAAATTGCCTTAAAACACAAAAAGAAAGCTTGAACTATTACAAAGAACAAGGAGTCTCTTATTCCAAACAGGCCGACCGAGGTCTTGAACCACTCGCAAAGGCATTGCTTCTCCAACGCATCCCATCGTGTACTAAGCTCCCCGCAATGGTCACACGATAAAACAAACTCTTTTACTTATCGCTTACTAGCGCTCCAGAGTTAAAAACAATCGCTATATCATTACTATATGATCGTCAGAAAATCAAAACGATCATTTAAGCTATTAACACATGATTGTGTAACTTTACTAAGCAATGAAGCCTCAAGTACACGATCGCTTAGCACGCTCCGCACAGCGACTCGCCTTCCACGCTCGTTAAAGCGACTTACGAGCCACGAAGCACCATCGCCTAAGTGATCGTCTTTAGCCTAGCATCTCCGTATCGTATAAGGGGGATCACATAGTAGTAACTAAGCGATGAAGGCTTGCTAACTAACGATCGTCTAGCGCGCACCTACTAATAAACGACGAAGCATCAACATGCTCCACTACGATCGCCTACCTCGCGCGGCCTATGCGATCGCGCAAATCGCACGCCATAAGCGACATGGTAAACGATTTACCCCATCTGCTTAGCATTAGCTAAACGATCGATTAAATACTATAGTGGTCGTCTAGAAAATATCTAAATGATGCGCTTAGTGAAATCAACGATGCGTTTACCTGAGGCTACACGATCGACAAACAACTTGATCTCTTCTTCGTTGAGAATTGCATCGTCATGCACGAAGGCTTCATCACGAACGACTCGACAACTCGAACTTTTCGAATTACAGACTTGATTGGCAAAGTTAATTTTCCCAAAACACAGAGGCCCTTTACAATTTAGACACTTTGTAATACCGAAAGCTTTAACAAAAGGCAATTTTAAAAAACCGAAACGTCCATTCAAAATCATCCCATAAATGTAGAAAACGGTTAACCACAAATGCAAAAAACCCCAACCGCGACTGTAAAACCAAATGTTTAATTCAGATCTGTAATTTGGAATATCAAGAAACCTGGCTCTAATATCAATTGAAGGTGTATCCTGTAAGGATCAGATCCTTATCTCCATACACAAGCATGTAGTCTCTCGTTCTTCGAAGATACTTAAGGATCGTCTTGACCGCTGTCCAATGATCAAATCCTGGATTGGACTGATATCGACTGACAATCCCTATTGCATAGCAAATATCGGGTCTGGTACACGACATTGCATACATCAAGCTTCCTTTAGCAGAAGCATAGGGAATCCGTCTCATCTCCTTAACCTCTTAAGGTGTCTTAGGACATTGATCCTTTCACAGAACGATTCCATGCTTGAAAGGTAGCAAACCCCTCTTGAAATCCTGCATCCTGTACCTGATCAACATTTGATCAATGTACGATGCTTAAGACAGAGCTAACCGTTTGTTTTTGCGATCCCCAATAATCTGGATCCCCAGAATCTACTATGCCTCACCCAAATCTTTATTTGGAACTGGGCAGCTAGCCAACTCTTAATGTCAGTCAGATATCCTACATCATTCCCAATGAGTAGGATATCATCCACATACAGTACCAGGAAAGCTACTGAGCTGTTGATGATCTTTTTGTAAACACAAGGCTCATCAACGTTCTGGTCAAAGCCAAACGACTTGACAGCAGTGTCAAATATGATGTTCCAAGATCGAGATGCTTGTTTTAGCTCATAAATGGACCTATTAAGCTTGCAAACTTTTTGCTCTTGATTTGGAACTACGAACCCTTTTAGTTGAATCATATAGATGGTCTTCTCAAGATTACCATTTAAAAAGGCAGTCTTAACGTACATTTGCCATATTTCATAATCATAAAATGTGGCTATGGACAGAAGAATCCGAATAGACTTAAGCATGACAACAGGTGAGAAAGTTTCCTCATAGTCAAATCCCTCAACCTAGGTATAACCCTTTTCCACGAGCCTAACCTTAAAAGTTTGCATTTTTCCATCTACACCTCTCTTTCGCTTATAGATCCACTTACACCCAATAGGTCTTACCTCATCAGGCGGATCAACAAGCTCCCAGACGTTATTAAAGTACATAGACTCCATTTCTTGGTTCATGGCCTTAACCCATTCATCTTTATCAACATCCTTCATTACTTTCTTAAAAGACAATGAATCCTCGACCCCATCATTCGTAATGATGTTTTGGGCTTCAGTCAAACCCATGTAGCGATCTGGTAGGTTCATAACCCTCCCACTACGTCGAGGCAGTCTCAACTCTTGAGCTGGTTGACTAGACATCCCGACCTCAACAACTCTTGTTGATCTATCGGCCTGTTCAACAACTCTTGTTGAATCCTCAGCAGTCTTAGTCTCACTAGAGATCTCATGTAAAACGAGCTTACTTCATGGCTTATGATCCCTCATGTGATCTTCTTCCAAGAAGATAGCATTATTGGAAATAAACACTTTGTTCTCACTTGGATCATAGAAGTATCCTCCTCTCGTTTCCTTGGAGTAGCCCACAAAGAGGCAAACCTTCGAACGCGGTTCCAACTTCTTTGGGTTAGTCGCTAGCACCTGTGTTGGACAACCCCAAATCCTAAAGTGGCATAAACTACTTTACGACCTTTCCATAACTCAATAAGTGTTTCAGAAACACTATTCGAAGGAACGTTGTTCAGGATATAACATGCAATATGCACTACATACCCCAAAACGAGTCTAGAAGATGAGCATAACTCATCATAGACCGAACCATGTCCAACAAGGTTCTGTTTCTCCTTTCTAATACACCATTCTACTGAGGTGTACCAGGGGCCGAGAGTTGGGACACAATCCCATATTCTATCATATAGTTCTAGAATTGGAGGTCCATATACTCTCCACTACGATCAAACCGTAGTGTTTTTATCTTCTTTCCTAACAAGTTTTCAACTCAGCCTTATACTCCTTGAACTTGTCA
This sequence comes from Benincasa hispida, assembly GCF_009727055.1. Classification (NCBI taxonomy): domain Eukaryota; kingdom Viridiplantae; phylum Streptophyta; class Magnoliopsida; order Cucurbitales; family Cucurbitaceae; genus Benincasa; species Benincasa hispida. Next base: position 12,743,784 of record NC_052358.1, read on the forward strand.
AGAGTTTCAGACTTACGTTGCATTAGGATGAGATACCCAAACCTTGAATAATCATCTATGAAGGAGATGAAATATTCATACCCACCTCGAGCTCTAACATTCATCGGACCACAGAGGTCTGAATGTACAAGTTCCAAGGCTTCCTTGGCTCTGTAACCTTTTCCAGTAAAAGGTCATTTGGTCATCTTGCTTTCAAGGCATGATTCACATACTGGTAAGGAGTTTTCTTCTAAACTTTTTAGAAGTCCACTTTTCACCAACTTCTCAATCCTACTGAGGTTGATGTGACCTAACCTTTTATGCCAAAGATGGGCGTTTTCCTTTGGAGAAACCTTTGGTCTTTTAGCTGTTGTTGTCGTACTAAACAATGTTAAACATGGCTTTTATGACTAACGGCCTTAGTACATATAAGTTATTTTCCATTGAACCATAACCAATCTCCATTCCATTCTTGAAAATAAACATTTTATTCTCAGAAAAGAAAACGGTATAGCCTTGTTCAATGAGAAAAGAAACTGAGATTAAGTTCCTCTTAATATGAGAAACTACAAAAATATTATCCAGTAACAGATAACGCTTCTTGTCAACAAATAACTTCAACCTGCATACAGCAACAGCTAAAACAACCTCACCATTACCGACTCGAAGAGTCATCTCTCCCTGTGGCAACGTTTACTAGGAACTAAATCCTTGGTAAGAGGAACTGACATGATTGGTAGTACCTAAATCAAGGATCCAGGCAGAATCATCATTCTTTACCAGACATGTCTCCAAGACGAATAAATCATATTTACTATCTTGTCTCCTCTTTTGGAGAGTAGTGGGATGGAGATCGTTTGCCACGAAATTCGCTTCACACGATTCTTTCCATTGTAATAAATTGGTCATTTTTAAAAGCTTTAAATGAAAATACTAACGAGTTGCTGAAAAGAAAAACACATTGACCTACATTAGGTTTTATGCAAATACCCATTGTAAAACAAAACAACATCCAATAAGGTTTTCGTAAAACTAACATGAACCACGTGTGACATCTAGTTTCGCAATGACGCTTCAAAGGTTTAGGACAAAAGCCGCCTAAGGGAGGTCAGTTATCCCTCCTCTGAATTGAGAAGTTCTCAACCAGTCATTAATACCAGAACAACTCTTGTTCCTATAACGACTAGCCATCATTGATTTGGCCAAGAGATCATTAACTTACTTAACAATCTCCCGTAAGTGTGACCTGCCATTTTAAGCCCTAGAGGTCCATCCCAAAAGGCCAATCCTAAGGGAAAAAATCCGATTGGGCCAAAACCTAAAGCGACCCTATCCATTTCTGGAGTTCACCTTAATATTGATTGGGGCAAAACCTAAAGCGACCCTATCCATTTTTGGAGTTCACCTTAATATTGACCAACTGCACAAAACCCTTCCTAAGGGGGCCGCTACCAAGGTGACACGAGGGCGTACAAAATGATCTCGCAGTGTGAACCAATGACAAAGATCATAGGACGTGTTGACACATACCCTTCACCAACTTACTATAAATACTCTTTCTGTCCACCTTGATATTGACTCATGCAAACACCATCATAAGGGGGATGCATCCTAGGGCATCTCGAGACCAAGCATGAATCTCACAATGTGAACATACAGGGAGAAATGTGAGTGGAATCATAGAAATATCTGATACGCCTCCTCCTCCCACTGAGTATTTTATAACTTAGGGTTTAGTTTACTTAGAAAAAACACGGCTAAGGATTTTAACTAAGTGAATTTTAGGTTTTCCCAATGGTAACTTTTACCTTGGATAGTTGAACAACTTTTGATCATCATCCATTAAACTCTTTAGCGGAGTCTTTGACCAAAACGTCGCATGCTTGTTGAAAATCTATCTAATTCACCTTTCCAAGTAGATTCCCAGGTAGGGGTGTTACGTTTCTGTCAACTTAAGAACCTCAGCCTAGCCAGAATCCGCCTTAGACAAAAGGTCCCTTATAGATATGTTTGCAACAAATTTAACCTTTTATTCCAACCAATTTAATCCTACTAAATCGATTTGAAAAGATTAATCTAGGTTACTAAATTCTTTAGAACCACTAGAACTTAGGTCTATCTCAATCCAATTTTAAAACCCTTCTAAAAAAACTTAAGTTCACCCCATTTCTGCATGCAACTCTAAATTATTGATTTTAGGTCTAATTTCCTTTATAACACTTATAAACAGATACAACCACAATGCTAAGCTAACACATGCAAGGCATTCATAACAATGTTAAACAGCCTAAGTGCCATGCTCAATGCATTGTTCATTCATTTCTACTTCTTTTATATAACACTTATACAAAACACCAATGAAACAAGCAAAACATGCTTCCATTCACCCTTAGACTATAACAATTATAATAAAAGGATGATGCATGATAATGCTCACTGCATGCAAAATATAACTCTTATATTTCATGATGCATGTGCATGCTTTCAAGTAATTTCTCCATGCAAGATTATAACATTTATAATACATGATGCATGAATAATTGCACAACCTAAGGTGGGTTTTTAACTATATGACAAACACTTTAACATATAAGAAGCATACATCACATGTATAAGCAATAAAAGTTGATGAACTGGGTAAAATTGCCTTAAAACACAAAAAAGAAAGCTAACTATTACAAAGACAAGGAGTCTCTTATTCAAACAGGCGAACCGGGTCTTGAACCACTCGACAAAGCATTGCTTCTCCAACCATCCATCGTGTACTAAGCTCCCCGCAATGTCCACACGATAAAACAAACTCTTTACTCTATCGCTTACTAGCGCTCCCAGAGTTAAAACAATCGTTTATCATTACTATATGATCGTCTAGAAAAATCCAAACGATCATTTAGCTATTACAACATGATTGTGTACCTTTACTAAGCAATGAAGCCTCAAGTACACGATCGCTTAGCACGCTCCGCACAGCACTCGCCTTCCACGCTCGTCTAAGCGACTACGATGCCACGAAGCACCATCGCCTAAGTGATCGCTTAGCTAGCATCTCCGTATCGTATAAGGGGGATCACATAGGTAGTAACTAAGCGATGAAGCTTGCTAACTACACGATCGTCTAGCGCGCACCTACTACTAAACGACGAGCATCACATGCTCCCACTACGATCGCCTACCTCCAGCGCCTATGCGATCGCGCAACCAACGCCATAGGACATGGTAAACGATTTACCCCATCGCTTAGCATTAGCTAAACGATCGATTAGAAAATACTATATGGTCGTCTAGAAAAATTATCTAAATGATCGCTTAGTGAAATCCCAACGATCGTTTACCTGAGGCTACACGATCCGACCAACACTTGATCTTCTTCTTCGTTGAGAATTGCATCGTCATGCACCTGTCTCTTATACACATCTAGATGTGTATAAGAGACAGCTCCTCTACCGCACCACGAACAACCTCCAGAAAACCTCGACGGTGTCGAGTTGAGTCTGACATCACCAACAAGGCTACCTCTGTCTCTTATACACATCTAGATGTGTATAAGAGACAGGTTTAGTATATTGTCTAGCTTGGTCTGTCGCCTACAGACTCTACACGATTGTTTTCCTTGGGCAAGTGATCGTCTAGCAAAACTATGTGATCGTTTAGTAAACACTACACGATCGTTTAGCTCACACCTGCACGATTGTTTAGCTCCTGTCTCTTATACACATCTAGATGTGTATAAGAGACAGGGATAAGCGCGATCACATAGGTAGTAACTAAGCGATGAAGCTTGCTAACTACACGATCGTCTAGCGCGCACCTACTACTAAACGACGAGCATCACATGCTCCCACTACGATCGCCTACCTCCAGCGCCTACGCGATCGCGCAACCAACGCCATAGGACATGGTAAATGATTTACCCCATCGCTTAGCATTAGCTAAACGATCGATTAGAAAATACTATATGGTCGTCTAGAAAAATTATCTAAATGATCGCTTAGTGAAATCCCAACGATCGTTTACCTGAGGCTACACGATCCGACCAACGCTTGGTCTTCTTCTTCGTTGAGAATTGCATCGTCATGTCATCACGAACGAATCTGTCTCTTATACACATCTAGATGTGTATAAGAGACAGAACGAACACCACAACACCATGAACGACCTCCAGAAAACCTCGACGGTGTCGAGTTGAGTCTGACATCACCAACAAGGCGACCTTGGTATTCTCGGTGTGAGAATCCAGAGGGTGGGCTCTGTTCGGACTTGGTATGAGGCAGACGAACGGAGGAAACAACGATCGTGTACATGACTGGGCAAGTGGGAGAAGGCGGAGATCTATCGTATAGGTCGATGCCCAATCGTTTAGATAAAGCTATGCGATCATCTAGCAAAAGCTATGCGATCGTTTAGTATATTGTCTAGCTTGGTCTGTCGCCTACAGACTCTACACGATTGTTTTCCTTGGGCAAGTGATCGTCTAGCAAAACTATGTGATCGTTTAGTAAACACTACACGATCGTTTAGCTCACACCTGCACGATTGTTTAGCTCGTCCAGCCGTCGTTTAATAAATCTGTATTTACATGACGACCACCATGAGTTTCTATACGCCGAGAGAAAACTAAAAAGTCCCTTTCAAACTTTTTTAAAACTTCTTTTTCAAAATAGGAAACCAATTTCCTTTTAAACTCATGCTTACCATGATCCAATAACCACCCACTACTTTGGTTATTTAAAAGAAAAAAGTATTAATTATCCAATAATTAATATTATTATAAATATAAATGATAACCAACTTATCATACTATATCCAATAATTAATATTATTATTAATGATAACCAACTTATCATACTATATTTATAACCTATAGTTTTAATATTTCATCTCATGAAACATAATAAACCTTGGTTCTTTTTCTATTCCATGATACTTAATGTAAATCTCATTTACATTAATTCTCCACTAGATGTATCTTATACATAATACCGATTATATCATATAAAATAAAAATACCTTTTGTCAATTTAAACATTTCAAATCAACACCAAGAACTGATCCTTAATAGAATCCAAGCTACCAAGGGGACCTCATAGACCTGTAGCTCTGAAGCTCCAACGATACGTGAACAACTTACTAAACTCTTTAGTCACGGGATCCACCATCCATTAACTACCAGGCATTCCATTAAAGACCAACAGCTAAACTCTCATTACTACAGATATATTATGTGTCCATCTTAACTAATCAACAGTGCAACAACCTTTCACAGATCGCTCGTAAGTATAGTTGGGCCTTTAACCATTATGCCCCTGTAGTTACATCTATCTCCTTAAGTACCACTGATCCCTCTAATGAATATAAGTCATAGTCCTACTATGACTGAGTCTTCTCTTCCAAAGAGAAGTTGTGGCCACTATGTTCAAGCCTTGGAATCAGCCCTTAAGGGAGCAATCTCTCTACTTATCCCTGCTTTGGGAAAGAAGTGAATTCCATCTTGTGGATTGAGTTCCCAGCTCCCAGATCAGACAAGTCCCCAAAAAGGTAGGCATGTTGAGTTGGCAATCTGGCCACACTCATCCATACTAATCAAAGAACCGCCCTCAAAGGCAGGAATTCCCAAAACACTCAGGATTGAGGTCGTGTCACCTATGGTTGTTTAGGTGAGATGCAAGTCTCTAGTATCAACGACGTTATATACAGAGTCTAGTTATCTCGTGGTCCAAGTCTTATACAAACTCTTTGTATAGGACACCCCCCCTCCATGTCTCTACATGAATGGTCAAGATCTACCATCTGTAATAGTTTACAACACTTGCAAACCTCTACAAAGCGGGCCGTATTTGTAGTGTCATCAGGATCAGGTATCCCACCTTAATCATTATACTACAGACCTATTTAGGTTATCACTTAAGGCATGATCCACTTATATATCACATATACATGCTTAAGTTCACATAAGATAACCAAGGAGCTTTGTTTATTGGATATGTGTAAATGTCAGAATTAAAAAACACTTATTTTATTCATTGAACAATGTGTATCTTTACAAAATAACGAGACTCCGAGAGAATTAGGACACCAATCCCAACACTCGCTCCTCCCAATGTGCCCCCAAAAGAAGACAGGTCCAGATTGTTGAACGCAGCGATGATGCTTCTGAAAATGAACAAGGATCTGAAGCAGAGCATGCGTTAACACAAGAAGAAGTCGGCCAAATTTAAACATGCCTCTCCCAAACTCACCTTTGGCCTCGCACGATGATGAGATTCTTGATCTAACACATTATGATAACACCAACTTAGATCAAGAAATCCTTAGTCCTCTTCCTTCCCCTTTACCATCTCCAATCCCAACCTTCATCCCTTCTCCAACTATCTTTGAACCAACTGGATTAGGAACAAGTAACGTATAAAACTCAAAAGATCAGGATGGAAGAACTGAAGAACCAACCCCACCTCCAGCAAGTGCCAATCTTGATGAGTCGAAGGCGTTCATTAGCGATCAATGATAACGAGCAAAAATGCACGTTATCATAGTGTTAAGTTTACAATGTTGGAATGCGTTGATGAAATATGTTAATTTACGTCCATTAAGTATCAATTTTATAATATTGCGGTCGCATGCATTCATCGCATTAGAACAGTTGATTTTTGTATTTTTGTGCAGAATATGCATTAACGCAATACAAGAATTGCGATCATAGGAAATCATCGGTCAAGCACAACTTCACCGCAAGGCTTTGCGATGATTGTGCTCGCAAAAATTCACCCGAAAAGAATCGTCACAACCTGGTCAGCGTAACTTGGTGGGCGCATATGGGTGAAAGGCTAATTAATCACGATGGGATAGAAAACTGATGACAGTCGAATCCGAATTAAGTTGACAGCCAATAACGATCACAAGTACATTCAGCTTTTCGGTGACAAATATTCGGCGCATCAATTAGGAATTAATGTCGTCCCATCTGTATAATCATGAGAGAGAAGTCATTGTTCATCTTAGATGTTCTATAAATACTAGAGGCATCCTTCGAAAAAAGGGTTCACAAGTTCACTATTCTTTGTTCCACAAGTTCGCACGCCCTTGTTCATAGTTTTCTTTCATTTTAAGGCAGACGCAAGAGAGAAGGTTGTGCCGATCGAACGTTCCGATAAGCTTGGGAGAGCACCGGAAGCTTCAAGGACGGAGAGAGGGCCGACGCCTGTGGAAGCGAGAACATCTTTAGAATCAAATAGAGATTACAGTGTAAAAGCCTCAGTCAGCAAGGAATTGCTACCAGACTCTCTACCTTTAACTTCCATTGTCATTTTGTACTCCACTCATTTATCGAAATGGAATCTATTTCTCTATATCTATTCACTCTCTGTTATTTGCACATGAGTAGCTAAATTAGTTGAATGGGTTGAGAAGTACTTAGCTAGCACAACTAGGGAATCTTCATGCTATGCGATTATCTTATATTATGTATGCTTCATTCATCCATTAGAGATACTCGGGAGGGTAGTCTAAGGGCAGGATCTAGACTTGGGAAGGCCAGGTTAGAATCTAGGCTCGGGAGAGTCAGATTAGAATGCATAATCAAGAGATAGAAGCTTAGGAATGAGTACTATTTGTTATCAACACATCGCATGCATCCTAGAGATAGGATATGATTGTATGCGGTCACCTTGCTTTTATGCATCTTACATCATTGCATAAGACAAGAGTAGAGACTTAGGGATAAGCTCTATGGATACTTTTGCATTCAACACATGCGTCCTAGACTTAGGAGCATTGCATTTGCATTGGAAAATGACTTGTTATGCATGGTGGTAGCATGATCGCATAGTCTGAGGCATTCCCAAGTAACTGTCTCTTATACACATCTAGATGTGTATAAGAGACAGCGATCGCAATAGGCCCATTAGGGACTATGCATCGCCAAACCTCTATGATTTCTCTCCAGGAATCATGAGGTCTGCCCTCTACGGAAGCCGATTCGAGATGAAACCAGTGATGCTGCAGATAATCCAAACTGCAGGATAATTCGGAGGAAAGCGTGGCAAAGACCCGCATGCCCACCTCTGAAGCTTTATTGAAATTTGCAATACTTTTGTGTTCCCGAACATCTCTGTCGAAGAAGTTCAACTAACTTTGTTCCCATTTTCTCTCTGTGATCAGGCTAGGAAATGGGCATATTCTCTCAAACCGGGAGAGATAACTTCGTGGGAACTGGTGGTGGAAAAGTTTATGAAGAAGTATTTCCCACCAACTGAATGCTAAGAGAAGGAAATTAATAACAAATTTTGAACAAGAAGATGACGAATCGCCCAGCGATGCTTGGGCGAGGTTCAAGCGGCTGGTAAGAAACTGTCCACACAATGGCTTACCAAACTGCCTGCAAATGGAGATTTTCTACCAAGGATTGAATCCCTCTTCGCAGACCGCTGCTAATGCGACAACCGCTGGTGGTCTACTCGACAAAACATATTGGGAGGCAAACTAGATCGCATTTTCAAAAATCACGAGGATTGGCGAGAAAGGGACCAGAGATTAAGAACAAAAGAAAATGACACAAACAATGGGGCCATCACATCCCTGCAAAATCAAATGACTACGATGATGAGTTTAATACAAGGAATCGCAATTAATAATACGGGAGCGAAGAAAGGGCAGGTCAGTGCAATTACTCAAACGACCGCAAGTTATGTCATTTGCGAAGATGCTCACCCGATGGAGGAATGGCCAACAAACCCACAATCGGTATGCTTCATGAGAGATGATCCCTATTCCAATACATATAATCTCGGGTGGCGAAACCACCCAAATTTTGCGTGAAAAACTCAACAACAAAACTTTCAACCTATGGCACAAAAAGAAGGGCCACCTAGATTTTTTCCTCAAAACAACGGTTCAGTGCATAGCCAAGCTAGGAGCTCACAATCACTGCAATCTTCATCCTTAGAGAGCTTGTTGAAGCAATACATTGAGAAAAATGAATCAGTGCTTCAAAATCAAGTTACATCCATTAGAAATCTCGAAATCCAAATGGGACAAATTGCGGCGAGCTGAAAAACATACTGCAAGGAGCGTTGCCAAGCTCAACTGAGCTCCCTCGCAATGCTGGGGGTAACGGGAAGGAACAATGCTTAGCAGTCTCCTTGCTAAGCGACAACATGACTGCGGAAGTAGAGGGCAAGCCCATCGCGACCAACTTGAATGCGGTGACAACCAAAGACCCATTGACCTATAGTTTGAAGAAGCCCAAAAGAATAGACCCTGAAGTTGCGTCCACCTTTAAGCCTCTAGATCTTGAAACAGAAGAAGTCCAACCACTAGCAACTCCGCAAAGACTGAAAGAGGAACAAAATGAGGAAGGAAAGATCGCAATAGTGGCTGCAGCGTAAAATGCTATGATCCCACCTAAAATGGGCAACCCAGGAATCTTCACGATCCCATACTCTATCGGAGGGACCTACAGTGCCAAGCACTATACGATCTTAGGGCAAGTATAAACATAATGCCGCTATCAATCTTCAAACAATTGAATGCCGGCACACTTACACCCACAAAGGAAACTCTCCTACTCACTAACAGATCCCAAATACACCCAGAAGAAGAGTTGAAAAATGCTGTAATTTCAATCGATAAATTCATCCTGTCGGCAGACTTCTTTATTTTGGATTATAAAGCGGACGAAGATGTGCCCATCATATTGAGACGACCATTCCTTTCAATCGGTCGCGCTCAAATGTATGTGCGCAAGGGGGAAATTGTAATGAGCATTCATGGGGAAAAACTCTAGATTAAGGTAGTAAAGATCCCAGAGGACAAAGAAAAGAGAGAAAAGCCACCATGGACGTGAATAAACCAGCCTGGAATAAGTGATCCCTGAGTATTATATGATTCAACCTCATCAAGGACGCAATCCTTTTGAATATCCTTTTCCCGCATCAAATACTTCATGAACTTTTATCTTACTCGTTATTATCTATTATCGCAATTACTTTGTTTTACTGACTATCTATCTACACTGTTCTTATTCTAAAAAAAAAAAACTTGTTGTTTTGTTTAAAATCATTTAACCCTCTCTTTGTTTGTTTATAACGATTAAAGCACAAGATTGCGGAGATGCTACATAAAGCAGAAAATTATCTCCCTCCATCACCGCAATCCAAAGAAGAGAGATCGTCGCAAAGATGGATGTGTCAATACACAATGCGGGCAACAACGTAAATTTGGGGGTGTATTCTTCCTTATCCTTATTTCAAATTTTTCACTATCGCATCGCATGTTAGTCTTTACAATTTTTATCACCGCATCCTCTTTAATTACCAAAATCATATGACATAGATAAATTTAGTGAATCACCGCATGTTGTTTCTTTGCCAAGTATGATTTCAATGATGAAAAATATGCTTCTATGTCTTTCATATATACTAGAGTCAACTTAACTTTAAAATAGTCACCTCATAAAATATTTCTAGAAGTTAGGGGTTTGCTAGCTTTCTTTCAAACTCTCTTTACAACGCATTCTAAGAACATCGCATGACTCATTTCAATCTTTTGGCAATGAGGACATTGCCGCATTTTAAATTTGGGGGTGAGGTATTTATTTTCGACCTTGCTCTTTTTTAAAAAAAAAATTGAGAATAACAACTCCACTGTTAATGCAATGGGAAACCCATGTTGATAAGAGTTAAGTTGTGAAAGGCACTTACCCGTAGTGGATGTCCGCATGATACATGTGGGGGCAAGCCAAAACGAAAGTAAGTCACCACAATCCTGTCTCTTATACACATCTAGATGTGTATAAGAGACAGTGACATACGTGGGGGCAAGCCAAAACGAAAGTAAGTCACCACAATCAACGCATAAATAAATAACCGCAACTCCACTTCCAAATAGGTATGAGTTTAGTTTGAGAAAGAGTGCATTGCTCGTAGTTGAATGTCCACATGACACTCGTGGGGGCAAGCCAAAACGAAGGCAAGGCACTTGGATCAGGGCAAAGTCAGAAGAAAAAAATAATAACAATGACAAGAAATATGCGAGGATAAAATCATTTGACACCCCGGTGGAAAATTTTCTTTTTGAAATAAATCATGCGACGTTCCGGAAGTTAGTAAAGTCTTTTTTAAGGTTAAGCTTGCAGTCCTTAGGTCTTAGAAATATTTTAAGAAGAGACTTGAATAAGACTTAAAGAAATTTTGGCATATAGGATTTGAACGAAGTATCCTTGAGAAATCTAGGAAAAGAACTTTGCAGTTGACTTGCTAAGGAATCTTTAATTTATGCTTGAGGACAAGCATTGTTTAAATTTGGGGGTGTGATAACGGGCAGAAATGCCCGTTATCATAGTACTAAGTTCTTAAACAATGTTGGATTGCATTAATGAAATATGTTAATTTGCGTCCATTAAGCATCAATTTCATAATATTGCGATCGCATGCGTTCATCGCATTAGAACAGTTGATTTTTGTATTTTTGTGTAGAATATGCATTGACGCAATGCAAGAATTGCGATCATAGGAAACTTGAGTGCACAACGCAATCTCATCAACACATATCATCCACATTTCCACTTCATAAAAATAAGCATTAATCAATGCAGACCACTGGTTGCGTCTATAGAAACACTACAGTGTCAGAATATGGTTTTAAGAGGCTACATGCGACAATAAACAAGAAGAATACAGGACCAGTTCGTCTTTACAACACAATACATCAACCAAGTCCTAATAGGGATGTTTGCTCTACCACTTCTGCCTGCCCATCTAATGAACCCTCTGTGCTTCATGGATGAAGACCCTGCAGATGAACGCAGGGATGATGCACCAGCACAGTGAATCTGGGGGTGTTGGTTATTTTGTTCTCAATTGATCTTTTGTAATACTTTGTTTTGTTTTAGTTATTCCATGGCTGGCCTATCAAAGAAATGAATGAAATTTCTATCATTTTTCATCCTTGCATTTGTCTTAAGCATACCTCTTTTTATTCTTTAGTTATTTTATTGTCTTGTTCTTTGATTTACCCCAATGATATTACTAATATGCAAAATTTATAAGTATAGAGTAGGCGTAAAGAAAATCAACTAAGTCTGAACTTCTCTAAAAATCAAGTACATGCTTTCTTTCTGACACATGCAAGCCCTAACTCAAACCTTCTTTTGAAATTTTCAAAGCCTTTTCGGAATTTTGTTTCTCTTTTAGCAATGAGGATTTTGCTGATCTTCAAAATTTGAGGGTGATGGAAGTCCGAGTTAAGATGCATTGATCAAATAATTTCAACAAACAAAAATATTAAAAAGAAGAAGAAACAAAATATAAGGATGTAATATGCAAACTCCTCTGCCAACTTTATAAAAGAAAACCTCAAATTGGCAAGAGTTAGATTGGAACGGGCATTTAGCCGTAGTTGGATGCTCGCATGACCCCTGTGAAGGCAAGCCAAAACGAAGTTAAGTCTCCTAAACTAACGCATCCCAAACTCCACTATCTAGCTTAAAGGAACTGTATCCTGAGTTTAGTTGTGAAGGGCTCCCACCCTTAGTTAGATGCTTGCATGACACTTGTGGAGGCAAGCCAAAATGAAAGTGGGACATCTGGAATAACGCATGGGTGGTCCAGAATTCTTATTTTCTTACCTGCATCTTGTTTAAAAAGAAAGCATCTAATGCATTATTGGTTTAGAAAAATGAGAATGTTTTGAGAAGCGAAAGGAGTTGTTGACAAAAGGCTTGCTCCATTGGAAATAAAACATTCTTCCTTTTAGAAAAGAATCAAACCTGCGTTACATTTTTAAAATGTCAATATCAAAAGCTTATAAGTTAAATATGATGAGAGGTGAAACCTGCACACTTAAGACAATGGAGATAACAACGAATTGTTTTTGGAATGCTCGAGGATGAGCATTGTTCAAAATTTGGGGGTGTGATAATTTGTAGAAATACAAGTTATTGTCTCTCAAAAGTTGGAACAATTAGGGTTTTTAATGTTAAAATCTCATTATTCTTAGAGAAAACGCATGGAAATACTCAAACACTACTAAACTTGTACAAAAGAATGTTTATTGTTAAAAGTTGCGCCACTAACGCATATTATTGCAAGATTTCAACAAAGATTCTAAGTGTCGTAGGCGAAGCTAACACATGGACATGCGTCGGAGGGATTTCAACGCAACAAAGGTTCATTGACTTAGGCTGTTTATGTCAAATCACCATTTGCAAGCATGGGCAGCTGACTGGCGACGTCTAAAAAGTGTCTGAATGTCAGACGGCTGACCAGGGTATGGAAATTTAATGTTGCCTCATCATTAAGCTGGTGAAGAAAACGCCTATAAATAGATGAAATCCCACCAGAATAAGGGTATTCAGCTCATTGTGTATAATTTCGAAAACTAGAAAGACTTAGAGCTTTGCTGCTATAACAAGAACACATAAGGAAAAGATCCATCTCCACAGTTCATCAAGAAGTGAAGGAGACCTAGCTCGAGAGAGAACTTTCCTCCATTTCTTCCACAAGTTGGTTGTACACGAATTTAAATTGACCCAAAAAGGATAAGGGATTGTACTCTGCGGCTTGATTCTTTTCTTTTCATCTCAATTCTACTCTCTTCATCTCATTTGATTAAGTATTGACATTGTAAAGACAATCTGGTTCTTTATGAATTCACATATTTGATCAACTACACTTTGCTAATGTTTATTTCTTGTTATATGTTAGATGCATCTATGACTTCATGCAAGTTCAATTTATAAACGCTTAAGTCAACATAATTACTTAGCTTGAATTATTCGAGAGAATAAGCAAGTAAGCATTAAGTTAAAATGCTTGGTACATCTAGAGATAGAGGCACTAGTATTTCATTACTTTCTGTGATTAATGCATGCATCCTAGAGATAAGAATTTGTGTGGCATTCGCATTGAGAAGTGCTAAATAGAAGTTAAGCAGAAACCTAACGCATTAACGCATATTTGAATTATAAGCATATCTTCATCCACACAACATTCTCGTACGTGTTTTCAACTTAGATCAACGCATACCATTTTCACTGAACACCATTTTCACACGAACCCCTGTTTTCCACTTGACCTCTTGCATCTTCTTGTATGCATGCAGCAAACTTAGTGTAGATAAAAACTCATTCAACATTTACTTAGGATCCTTCTACATTAGCTACAACGCAAGCCCTGTGTTAGCTCTGATCTAAATCCCTGATTTCAACCCTGAACTTACCAAAAACCCGAATTAGATTTATACTCAAATCCGATTCAGGAAAACTTGAATGCATAAAGAGGAGTGTCACGCATCATTGACACATCATTCACACTTACACCCTATTTTCCTACTTTTCTCACACAATACACTCCTAAGTTCGCATCATGAGGAACACGAACAATGGTGTTGATATTTTTTATGCAAAACTGGAAAACAACCTTTATATGCTAAGACCTTAGCAACTAAGGCACTTCATAACACTAAAATATTTAAAATTTTGATAACTCAAAATAGAACACTTAAAATTTCTCCTAAAGAAAATGCCCAACTTTGTCATTGAGGTTAGGACACATAAATTTTAATAGGATTGAGAGATTGGTGAAAAATGGACTTCTAAGCGAGTTAGAATAAAATTCTTTAAATGTGTGTGAATCATGCCTTGAAGAAAAAATGACTAAAATACCTTTTACTGGAAAAGGTCAGAGGACCAACGAATCTCTAGAGCTGGTACATTCAAACCTTTGTGGTTCGATGAATGTAAAAGCTAGGGAAGGTTATGAATATTTCATCACTTTTGCTAATGATTATTCAAGATATGGGTACGTTTATTTAATGCAACATAACTTTGAATCTTTTGAAAAGTTCAAAAAATTCAAGGCTGAAGTTCAAAATGCATTAAGTAAAACAATAAAAACATTTCAATCTGATTGAGGTGGAGAGTTTATAGATATGACATTCCAAAACTATTTGATAGAACATGGAATTGTATCCCAACTCTCAACACATAGTACAACTCAACAGAATGGTGTATCAGAAAGGAGAAATTGAACCCTATTGGACATGGTTTGGTCTATGATGAGTTACGCTTCCTTACTTTACTCGTTTTGGGGTTATGTAGTAGAGACTGCAGCATATATTTTGAACTGTGTTTCCATCCAAGAGTGTTACTAGAACACCTTTGGAGTTATGTAATGGTCGTAAAGCTAGTCTACATTATTTCAGGATCTGGGGTTGCCCAGCACGTGCGCTTGAGGCTAATCTTATGAAATTGGAATCTTGTTCAAAATTGTGCTTATTTGTAGGCTATCCCAGAGGAACAAGAGGTGGTTACTTCTTTGACCCAAAAGAAAATAAAATGTTCGTATCGACAAATGCTACTTTTCTTGAAGAAGACCACATGAGGATTGTGTTAAATGAACTTTCCAAAGAAACTACTAAACCTTCAACAAGAGTTGTTGAAGTTAGATCATCTAGTAGGTAAAATCCACCTTAAGTGTTGAGGGAACCTCGACGTAGTGGGAGGGTTACAAATCCACCGGTCTGTTATACGGGTTTAACTGAAATCCTTGCTATGGTAGCTGACGGAGATGTTGAGGATCCATTGTCTTACAAGAAGCCAATGGAGGATGTTGACAAAGATGAATGGATCAAAGTTATGGATCTCAAAATGGAGTCAAAGTACTTCAATTCAGTATGGGATCTTGTTGATCAACTTGATGGGGTAAAACCTATAGTTTGTAAATAGATCAACAAGAGAAAACATGGTGATGATGGAAAGGTGCAAACCTTCAAGTCTAGACTGGTGGCAAAGGGTTATACCCAGATTGGGCGAGTCGACTATGAGGAGACTTTCTTATCTGTTTCCATGTTGAAGTCTATCAGAATCCTCCTGTTGATTGCCTCATATTATGACTATAAGATTTGGCAAATGGACGTCAAGACTGCTTTTCTAAATGAAAATCTTGAGGAGACCATTTATATAAAGCAGCCCAACGGATCCATAACCCAAGGTTAAGAGTAAAAAGTTTGCAGCCTTAATCAGTCCATTTCTGGAGTGAAGCAAGTTTCTTGATCTTGGAACATAATGTTTGATATTGCGATCAAATCTTATGGCTTTGATCAAAATGTTGATGAGCCGTGTGTATAAAAGAGGATCATCAACAGTTCAATAACTTTCTTAGTTTTATATGTAGATGATATTCTACTCATTAGGAATGATGTAGGTTTACTAACTGAAGTTAAGAGCTGGCTAGCGACCCAATTCCAAATGAAAGATTTGGGAGAGGCTCAGTTTCTTTTGGGAATTCAGATCTTTCGAAATCAAAAGAACAAAATGCTAGCTCTGCCTTATGCATCGTATATTGACAAGATGTTTGTCAAGTATTCGATGCAGAACTCCAAGAGAGGCTTACTGCCTTTCAAGCATAGAGTGATACTGTCTAAGGAACAATGAGACACCTCAAGAAGCTGAAGAGATGAGACAGATCCCCTATGCGTCGACTGTTGATAGCCTGATGTATGCGATGTTATATACGAGACCTGACATCTGCTATGTTGTGGGGTAGTCAGTAGATATCAGTCTAATCCAAGATTTGATCATTGGACCGACGTTAAAAATATCCTCAAGTATCTACGAAAAACAAGGGACTACATGCTCGTGTATGGTCTAGGGATCTAATCCTTACTAGATACACAGACTCTAATTTTCAGACTGATAAGGATTCTAAGAAATCTACATCAGCATCAATGTTCACTCTTAAAGGAGAAGCAGTAGTCTGGAGGAGCACCAAGCAGGGGTGCATTCCTGATTCCACTATGGAGGCCGAGTATGTAGCAACTTGTTAAGCTACTAAGGTACCTGTTTGGCTCAGAAAATTCTTGACAGATCTGGAAGCTGTTCCAGGCATGTCAAAGCCCATCACACTTTATTGTGATAATAGTGGTTCTATGGCTAATTCCAGAGAGCCTAGGAGTCACAAAAGCGACAAACACATCGAGCGAAAGTATCATCTCATCCAAGAGATTGTGAATCGAGGAGACATGATCATCACACAGATAGCTTCGAAGCACGATGTTGCTGATCCATTTACAAAGGCCCTCACGGCTAAGGTGTTTGAGGGTCACCTGCATAATATGGGTCTATGGGACAGGCCACATTTAGACTAGGGTAAGTGGGAGATTTTGTACTGGGCGATTTGTGCCCTAGTTTATTACTTTGTGTACTTTGTTTATAGTTTTACTTTTACACTGTACACCCCACTAACTTTAGGTCATGTGGGAGATTGTTGGGGTTGATGCCCTAATCATAAGGTCTAATAGTTTGTAATTGTAATGTACGAAGATTTTATTTATGTAATAAAATATGTGATTTTTTATTTCAAAATTAGTTGCATTAACCATAAACCAATAAACTAACATCCAAGGTTATCTTATAGCTTAAACATATGTATGTAGAGACATATGAGTGGATCACGTTTAAGTGATGTCGATAGATCCGTTGGATACCTTATCCTGGTGACACTACGAGTATGGCCTGCTTTGTAGGTATTACAATTGTCATAAATTGCTACAAATGATCAAATCCTGATCATTCATGTGGAGACATGTGGGCAGGGATATTCTATACAAAGGAATTTGCATAAGACCGAACCACGAAATGTTTCATCTCATTATATAACGTCGTATATAATAGAGACTTACATTTCATAAGGATGACCATAGGTAACATGACCTGAATCCTAAGTGAGTTGTGAACTCCTGCCCATGAGGGCGGTCCTTTGATTGTATAGGTGAGAGTGGCTAGATCGTTGACTAAACAAACTTATCATTTTGGGGATTCTTCTAATTGGGGAGCTGGAAACACAGCTACACGAAAAGGAATTCACTCATTCCCCATTGTCGCGACAAGTAGATAAATTGCTCCCTTGAGGGTTGATTCTAAGGCTTGAACAATGTGGTGCCACACCCTTTCTTAGCTCGAGAGGGGTTTGATCATAGTTGGAGTATGATTTATTGTTCATTAGAGGAATCAGTGGTACTTAAGGAGTTAGATGTAACTACAGGGGCAAAATGGCAATTTTGACCCAACTGTACTTACGAGCAATTTGTGAAGGGTCGTCGTGTTGTTGATTGGTTATATCCAATAGACACAGAAATAAATCTATAGTATAAAGAGTGCAGTTGTTGGTCTTTAGTGGAGTGCCCAACAGTTAACGGATGGTGAATAATTTAATTAAAGAGTTTAATTAATTATTCACGTAACTTTGGAGCTTCAAGCTACAGGTCCATAAGGTCCCCTCGGTAGCTCAACGAGATCAAATAAGAATAAGTTTTTGGATTAATTTGAATTGTTCAAATTATTTGAGCGAATTAATTATATATGATATAATTAATTAAATTTTAATTATATGTTATATAATTACTATAATGTATTTGATACATTATAATATTAAGTATTTATAAGAGAAAATAAATATTTGAATATGATTCAAGTATTAATTATATGAATTTGATTCATATAATTAAATTTAATGTAAATATGATTTATATTAAAAGCCATTGGTAAGAGAAAATTGAAACTATAGGCTATATTGTATTTGATACAATATAAAAAACTATAGGTTATATATTATATGTGATGTAACATATAGTTATGTATATATGTACAATAAATTAGTTATTATATATATTATTATGAATATTATAATAATAAATAGATGTCCATTGAATAGTGTCCCAAAGCCATGTGTCACCATTCATGTTGTCCATGTGTCTTGTAATTATTCATGTTTGGTCTCCATATAAATCCACACCCTACTTGCCACTTTGCCTATAAATAGTGACATTTAGTGGATCTTAAAATTATATATACATCGGTGAGAATTCCACTTCAATTTACATATTATCAAATTTTATAATTTTAGTTATTTTATTTAATTATTATTATTATTTAAAATATTATTATATTATATGTTCTCCATATTCGTGTTCTTGTTGTATTCCTTAATTTCACAATACGTTATCAGCACGAGCTCCTGTCGTTTTTCCCACTAAAGGTAGGTCCTAAAGGTATGTCGATTTTTTCCTTTTCGTTATAATTAATAAATTTAATGTTATTTTACATATTCAATATTTATTAAATTTCTAACATAAGTAACATATTTTATGATAGTGTTGTCAGGACAAATCTCACAAAATTAGAATTTTCCGCCCTTGATATTAATGACAATAATTATTTGTCATGGGTACTTGATGCCGAAATCCACCTAGATGCTATGAATCTTGAGGAGACTATTAAAAAAAATATGACATCCAGTCAGGACAAAGAAAAAGCTATGATTTTCCTTCATCGTCATCTCCACAAGGGATTGAAAATGGAGTATCTTACAATAAAAGATCCCGTATCTTGTGAAAAAAATTTAAAAGAGAGGTATGATCATAAAAAAAAAAAAAGTTATTATTCCTAAAGCTCGTTATGAGTGGATGCACTTGAGGCTACAAGATTTCAAATCAGTAAATGATTACAACTCCGCATTATTTAAAATCAGTCCAGAATTATTATTATGCGAAGAGAAAATTAGTGATATCGATATGTTAGAGAAGACATTTTCTACATTTCATGTCTCGAATATGCTCCTGCAGTAGCAATATCGAGAGAATAGTTTTAAATAGTATTCTGAATTAATTTCATGTCTTCTCGTGGCCGAACAAAATAACGAGTTATTGATGAAAAATCATGAATCTCGACCAACCGAAACGACACCATTCCCTGAAGTGAATGTTGTGAAATTTAATAATAATTGTAGTCGAGGTCGTGGTCGCGATTGAGGTAGTAACCGTGGCACATGAAGAAATGATTATTATTTTCGTGGTGGTCATTTAATCATTCAAATTTCAGAAGAACCGCCCAAAATGATGATCACAAAGGAAAAGCTCCACAAATCAAGAGTTCAAAAAGTGTTGAAAATAAATATTTCTAATGCGGAATGACTAGCCATTGTTCATGTACCTGTCGCACGTCAAAACACTTAGTTGACCTCTATCAAGCCTCCCTGAAGGAAAAAGAGAAAAATGTGGAAGCAAATTTTGCATACCAGGATAATGACATATTTGACTCATCCCAAATGAAAATTTTGGATGTGGCAGACTTCTTTGAATTTCATGAAGAGAAGATTGGCGCAGTTGATGGAACACCAAGTGTTTCTTTTGATTTCGAGAATATCTAGACTTAATGTTATTGTTTTCTTTTATCTATCTTCATGTTTTTTTAGTAACTTTTGTTAAGTGTTGTTTTTCTTATTGTAATTATTTTTTTAATGAAGAAACATGGATCATTTTCATATGTTGGGTGCTTCAAAAATGAGCAATGAAGATCTATGTCTAGTAGACAGTGCAACTACACACACAATACTTACAAATAAAAAGTATTTTTCCAAATTGACAATGCTGAAAGCAAAAATAAATACAATATCAGGTTCTACAAACTTGATAAAAGGTTTTGGAAAAGCAAATATTATTTTGCCTAGGGGAACAAAATTTACAATTGACAATGCATTATTCTCTAGTCAATCAAAGAGAAATCTTCTAAGTTTTAAAGATATATGTTGCAATGGTTATCATATTGAGACTAATAGTAAGAATGATGTGGAATATCTATATATCATATCCACTGTCTCAAATGAAAAATGTATATTGGAAGAGTTGTCTGCTTTATCTTCTGGATTGTATTATACTCATATACGAGTAATTGAAATATATGCAACAATGAACCTGAAGTTCATGAATCTAAATATATTTACAATTTGGCATGACCGATTGGGTCATCCAGGATCTATAATGATGAGGAGAATTATTGAGAATTCAAATGAACACCCATTGAAGTACCAGAAGATTCTTCAATCTAATGAATTATCATGTGATGCTTGCTCTCAAGTAAAATTGATAATTAGACCATCACCAGCTAAAATGGGGGCTGAATCACCTGCATTTTCAGAGCGAATTCATGGTAATATATGTGGACCCATTAACCCACCAACTGGACCATTTAGATATTTATGTATTAATAGATGCATCCACCAGATGGTTACATGTGTGCTTATTATCAAGTCGAAATATTGCATTTACAAGATTATTTGCTCAAATAATTAAGTTAAGAGCATAATTTTTTCATTATACAATTAAGCCATTCGTCTTGATAATGCTGGTGAATTTACATCCTAAGCTTTTTGTTACACCCTGCCCTAGACCACCCTTTTAGCCTAGAGAAGGGCATGACTGCAGCAGTTATCAACCCTTAGGTTGACACTTACTGCTTAAAAACTCCTGCGGAATAACTCTGATACCAAATACAAATTATATGCAACGGGATGGTTGTAGGCCCACAATTTAGTAACTTAGAAACTTAATATGTTTAGAGTATTTACAACATTAGATTTACAAGTCCCAAAACCCACAAACCCTAGTCCCTATACGAACAATAGTAACTTGTGTACAATATTAACAGTAACCACCTAGCAAACGGTTACAAGTCTTTTCGTCCTTTAATGGCAGAGCAGATACTGAGCTATCTTCAGAGGATTACCGTACCTGTGGGAGGGGGGGGGAAACAAAACATTTGAAAACGAGGTGAGCTTAAGCCCAGTGAGTGACCGAGAAAACATAGTAAATTCTCATGCATTAATTTCAGAAGATAGTTTTATCTGAAAATATATTATGCAGCATAAACAATTTCCAAGCGTAAATGTATATAAAACTGTTTTAAACATAAAACAGTTAAAATCATTTCTCAAATCAAAGTACTGTATAAACTGGTAAATATATTCCCAACATCAACTACTAGTCCAGAGAGAACCCTTTGCCAATCTCTGACTTTATTCACCTATGGCCACATTAGTACTACTGCTCAGATAACCTTCTCCTGTACTCAGTATTCGAGCTACTAGGATACCTTCTCCAACGTACTTCATATCCCGTTGGCTTGGTACCTTCTCAAACGTATTTCAGTACCAATAGATACCTTCTCCTTGTACTTCAGTATCTAGTTGAGTGGATGCCTTCTCCTTATACTTCGGCATCGCATTTTACCAAAAATTTATAAACAACTTTTCTCTTTAAAGCATGTTACAGTAAACACATATACAACATGGCTTTAAAGATGATAATGCATGCTGGATAAAATCAACATATGTAAATAGTTTTTCAACAATATGCATGCATTCAAAACCATTCAAACTTGCTTGGAAACCACTTTATAAAACTAGTAGCATGAGAACATTTTCGCAAATATGCTTCTATAAAATGTTTGTAATCAAACCAGTTTAAAATATTTTAGTTCGAAAACATTTTAGCCACTCACCGCGAACTCTTAGGAACTTTCACTCTAGTAAGTCCTCGGGTCCCTTTTTCACCCCTAGAATCCAGAATTCAACTTACAACTTAGATTACTATAGTTCGGACCTTATTTGGAAATACTTCCTTCTACAAACTTATTCTAAAATGTCTTAGAATCTTACCCTAAACTTTCACAAATTCCTCTATGTTTGGCCATAATCTCAAAATCTTCAAGACTTGCTCAGACTGATCCGACAGTCTGACCCTTCTGACTTCTTCTCAACCTCTAGCTCAGTTCCTTTGAGCCTTTCCTCCGTCAGCCCTACTCTGAAAACTAGACTTCTAGATTCATATGGTTTTGGAATCACTCCAAATGCACGAGTAGATTGGAAGATCTTCTCGTCCAAAGTTTGACACATTCCTCTGAACCCTCACTGCCCTCTACTTTCTCTACGAAATTTATGATTTTTTGTGATTTGAAAATGAAACCCAACTCTCTATTTATAGGCGTTCAAATGCTCGTGGATTGACAGTACCTACTTGGCTGCATGACCAAATGTTTAATCCTCCCTTTATCAACGTAAGCTGACTTCACCTTTGGTCAATGTGTTCTTCCAAACGCATCCAACACAATTTCTTAGGGTTTAAGAATTTCTCTTAATCAGACACCTAGATTTTAATTGAAGTTTGCCCTACGTCTTCAAGCTTTGTTTGTATTCAAATTAGGTTTTTACATGTATAATCCACCCCAACGCGTCCAAATACATCGCCCAAGAAGCTTGCTCGGTCGTTCAATGCATAGGTGAGGCCATGGGCTGACGTTCGAATGCAGCATCGGACAAGGCGTGGCTGACGCACGGGCTGCTCTCGCTCTCTCCCACTTTCTCGCTGGTCTCGCTCTCTCTACTCTTGCTCTCTCCCACTTTCTCGCTCAAAATCTCACTCTCTTCCACTCTCGCTCTCTCCAACTTTCTAGCTCAAAATCTCACTCTCTCCAACTTTCTAGCTCAAAATCTCGCTCTCTCTACTCTCGCTCTCTCCCACTTTCTCGCTGGTCTCGCTTTCTCCCATCTTCTATCCAATCTCGCTCTCTCCCATTTCCTCTCCATCTCGCGCGTCTCGATCTAATGATCTCGCTCTCAACGATCTCGCTCTTAGCTACTGCGAATGTTTGTCTCCGTGCAACTTTCTACACGATTGTTGCCACTAGTCACCTTGCCTTCTATTGCTTTGTGCACAACACGCATTTCACATAAATTTTCCATACTTAGCCAATTTTTCCCAAATTTTCCAAACTCAATGTCCATATTTTCTTTTCAAATCCCCATTCCTTCTTCACCATTTCACACTAATTTTCTCATCAACCTACTCAACTTATTTATACAAATTTAAATAAGGACACACAATTAAGTAAAAAATTAAGACAATTTAAATAAGAAAACACACTTAAGTGTAAAATTGGGATTCGAGGTTCACACTTTTGATAATCATTGTATGTCAATTGGGATAAGTGTTGAATATCTTGTAGCTCATGTTCATACACAAAATGGTTTAGCAGAATCATTTATGAAATATTTGCAATTAATTGCAAGACCATTACTTATGAGAGCTAAGCTTCCTTCATCTGTATGGAGACATGCTATTTTGCATGTATTGTCACTTGTACGCATTAGGCCAGTAGCTTATCATAAGTACTCGCCATTACAATTAGCTTATGGTCATGAGCCAAATATTTCCCATATGAGAATTTTTGGATGTGCAATATATGTTCCAACTGCTCCACCACAACGCACTAAGATGGATCCTCAAAGGAGGTTAGGAATATATGTTGGGTACGATTCCCCATCAA
The DNA here is from genome assembly GCF_009727055.1 of Benincasa hispida. Lineage (NCBI taxonomy): Eukaryota > Viridiplantae > Streptophyta > Magnoliopsida > Cucurbitales > Cucurbitaceae > Benincasa > Benincasa hispida. The sequence continues at coordinate 12,767,914 of NC_052358.1, forward strand.
TTATTAAATATCTTGAGCCCCTGGCAGGTGATGTATTTACTTCATGATTTGCTGATTGTCATTTTAATGAGACAAATTTTCCAACATTAAGGGGAGGAATTAAGAAGTTGAAAAAATAAATTATATGGAATACATCATTATTGTCTCACTTAAATCCCCTTACAGATAAATGTGAACTTGAAGTTTAGAAAATAATTATTTGAAAAATATAGCAAATCAATTACTAGATGCATTTATACATATACCAGCTACAAATATTCCATTAAAAATTGATATCCCAACACAACAAGTTGTCTTTAATATGTCTGGAACACGCCAGAAGCGTGGTAGACCAATGGGTTTCAAAGATAAAAATCCTCAAAAATGAAAAATAATTAATAGTGAAAAAGACTTGGTTGAGGATGTAAATACCCATAAAGAAATCCTCGACATGACTAGTGAGGAAAGTGAAATACCTAAAGATAATAATGAGATTTCAATAAACTATGTCATTATAGGAAAAAAATGGAATCGATCTAATGTAATTATTGACAACATTTTTCCGTATAATGTTGCTCTTGATATTATATCTGAAAATGAGGATCCTGAACCAAAATCTATTAAAGAATGTCGACATAGAAAAGATTGGCTTCAATGAAAAGAAGCAATCGAGACAGAATTAAACTCACGTTTAAAACATCAGGTTTTTGGACCAGTAGTCTGAATACCAGAAAGTATTAAACCTGTGGGATAAAAATGGGTATTTGTGAGGAAAAAAATGAAAATAACGAGGTCACTGTAGGATCTCTTACCGAAGAGTTCCATGAGCACGTTCGGATCACTCCAATTTCACAGTGACTGAAATACAACATTATACATTCATATGAACAGTTATGCAAACAAACACTAATTATCGGCATGCTATGAACAACAAAATAACAAGAGAATGAGTGCCATACCAGTTGAATACATTCTTCACACTTTGGAACTCAACGCAGCGGAAAACCTCCACGCGGTCTACCAAAACCCAGTGGAAGCGTCCACTACAGCAGCACGAACAACCACGAACACGAACGTTGTAGGGACGACACCACTAGAAAAGGGCCCAGGGTATTCTCGGAGTAAGAACCCAAAGCGTGGTCTTTGGTGAATTTGGTAGAAGAAGGAGGAATACCAGATCGTGTAGGCGATAAGCAAGTGGGAGGGAAAAAGTTGCTATCGCATAGCAGAATGCTTATCGTTTAGGAGAAGCTACACGATCGTATAGGTTTTACTAAATGATCGTTTAGTAAATGGTATACGATCGTTTAACAAAATCGACATAATATACGATCGTTTAGAGAAGCTATGCGATCATGTAGGAAATAGTGTGCGATCGTTTAGGCGCAAGGAAACTATCGTATAGGCTCTCAATTCTTTAAGCGATCATTTTCTTTCACCAGCGCGCTCTTGCGAATTCTTTTGGACAGTTGAACAAAATGAAAACTATTTTCATTTTAATTCATCGGTTACAATAACCGACGTTGCCCCATTAACCCACGTCCAAACGTGAATTTTTGGATTAGTTATCATATAATTAACCAATTAATCAATAAAAAAAATAATCATATTATATTTTTATCCTATAGTTTGATATCACATATCTACTATAGTATTTTCTCCTCTACTTGATATAAATCATATTTATATCTAATTTCCTCCGGAATAATGTATCTCATACATTCAGCCAATTATATCATATATAATCGAACTTCCTCTTGTCAATTTGAACATTTCAAATTAACCCAAACACTGGTTCTCGACTTTATCCAAGCTACCCAGAGGACCTAATGAACCTATGGCTCAAAGCTCCAATGGTCCGTGAATAGCTGACTAAACTCTTTAGCCACGAGATCCACCATCCGTTAATTGTCAGGCATTCTACTAAAGACCAACAGCTGAACTTTTCTTATCACAGCTATATTTCTATGTCCATCGGATATAACCAATCATGAGTACGATAACCCTTCACAGATGCTCATAAGTACAACTGGACCAAATTACCGTTTTGCTCTTGTAGTTACATATCACTCCTTAAGTACCATTGATTCCTTTAATGAATAATACAACATAGTCCAACTATGTGTGAACACCTCTCAGGCCAAGAGAAGGTGTGTGGCGTCACATCGTTCAAGCCCCGGAATCAGCCCTTAAGGGCTATCTATCTACTTACCCCTGCCTCGAGAAATGAGTGAATTCCATCTTGTGTAGCTGAGTTTCCAGCTCCCAAATCAGACGAATCTCCAAAATGGTAGGTTTGAATCGGCGGCCTGGCCACTCGCACTCATACAAATCAAAGGACTGCCCTCAATGGTAGGAGTTCCCAACTCACTCAAGATTGAGGTCATGTTACTTATGGTCATCCTAGTGAAGTGAAGTCTCTGTCATGAACGGTGTTATATAACAAGATGTTAACACTTCGTGGTCAGGTTTTATACAAACTCTTTGTATAGGACGCCCCCGCTCACATGTCTCCAACACAAATGATCAGTATCAGACCATATGTGACATGTCACAACACTTGTGACCATTCCACAAAGCGGGATGCGTCCGTAGTGTTACCAGGATAGGGTTTCCTTCCTATATCCATATACTACAGACCATTTTGGTTATCATTCAAGACAAGATCCACTTGTATGTCACCACATACATGCTTGAGTCACATACAGATAACCATGAATTTTATGTTTAATGGTTTGTGGTAAAGCAAATAAAACAAGTAACTGAGCAAAATATCAGATGTGAAGTAAATATCATATTTTAACAACAAAAGTGTTTGTACAAACTGTTTACAAACTACAGGACACAAGACTTTAGGGCATCAACCCCAACAGTCACAAGATATAAAGCAAGACTATTTGCACAAGTTTTTTCACAAAGACCTGGTATTGATTATGAGGAGACATATTCTCCAGTGGTGGATGTAATTACATTAAGATATTTAATTGGCTTAACTGTGTATAAAAGTCTGGATATGCATCTTATGGATGTAGTCACAGCATATTTATATGGATCTCTTCATAATGATATTTATATGAGAATCATAGAAGGATTTAAGGTACCTGAAACATATACATCAAATTCCCGGGAATAGTATTTAATAAAGTTACAGAGATCACTATATGGATTGAAATAATCAGGTGAATATAGTATAATCGCCTGAGTGGATATTTATTGAAAGAAGGATATCAAAATAATCTAATATGTCCGTGTGTTTTTATAAAGAAATCACAACCAGAATCTGCTATTATAACTATATATGTTGATGACTTGAATATAATTGGAACTTCTGAAGAACTTTCAAAGGCAATAGAATATCTTAAGAAAGAATTTGAGATGAAAGATCTCGGAAAAATAAAAAATTTTCTTGGTTTGAAAATTGAGCATTTAGTAGTTTGAATATTTATTCATCAGTCAACTTATACAAGAAAATTTTTGAAAATATTTTATATAGACAAATCACATCCATTAAATATTCCAATGGAAGTCCGTTCATTGGATATAAAGAAATGTATATTTCTACCTCGAGAAGATAATGAAGAACTTCTTGGTCCTGAAGTACCATATCTTAGTACAATTGGTGCACTTATGTATCTTGCTAATAATACAAGACCAGATATTGCATTTTCGGTAAATTTATTAGCTAGATATAGTTCTTTTCCTACAAAAAGACATTGGAACAGAATTAAGCATATATTCCGTTATCTCCGAGAGACAATCGATATGGGTTTGTTTTATTCAAATAAATGAAATTTTGATCTAGTTGGTTATGCAGATTCTGGATATTTATCTGATCTACACAAAACTAGATCTCAAACAGGTTATCTGTTCACATGTGGAGGAACTGCTATATCATGGCGATCGGTGACACAGACTATAATAGTCACTTCCTCAAATTATTATGAAATTATTGCAATTCATGAGGCTAGTCGAGAATGTGTATGGCTAAGGTCAATGACTCAGCACATTCGTGAAACGTGTGACTTGTCTTCTAATAAAAAGCTTCCAACAATATTATACGAAGAAAACACAGCTTGCGTAGCCCAAATCAAAGGAGGATATATTAAAGGAGATAGAACAAAGCATATTTCACTGAAGCTTTTCTACATTCATGATCTTGAAGAAAATGACAACATCACTATACAACAAATTTGTTCGGAGGATAACCTGGCAGACTTATTTACAAAGACATTACCAACCACAACTTTAAAAAAATTGGTGCACAACATTGAAATGCGGTGACTCAGAGATCTTAAGTGATGTTTTCATGAGGGGGAGTAAATATATTGTATTCTTTTAGGCGTATGCATTATATGAAATATGTACTATTTTCCTTCACTATAATTTTTTCCCATTGGGTTTTCCTAGTAAGGTTTTAATGAGGCATATTTCATATATATATATATATATATAGACATCTAAGGGGGGTATTATGAATATTATAATAATAAATAAATACTCATTGCTTAGTGTCTCAAAGCCATGTGTCACCATTTATGTTGTCCATGTGCCTTGTAATTATTCATGCTTGATGTCCATGTAAGTCTTACATCTTACTTGCCACTTTGCCTATAAATAGTGGCATTTGGTAGATCTTAAAATTATATGTACATTGGTGAGAATTTCACTTCAATTTACATATTATCAAATTTTATAATTTTAGTTATTTTATTTATTTATTATTATTATATAAAATATTATTATATTATATTTTCTCCATATCCGTGTTCCCTTTGTGTTCCTCAATTTCACAATATATATATTAATTATTTATTTATTTTTTTAATTTAAATTAGTTATTTTCTCTCCACCCACGTTTGATGTGGGTGATTAATGGAGTTTTTGTTTTTCTTTTACTTCTTCCTACAACACAGTGAAGGTATATATGTTCTCTTAGAAAAACAGAAATTTCCTTGCTCCTCCTCTTTGCTCTCAATTTCTAATCCCTTCTCTTACCAAAATCACCAGAGCCCACACCTCTTGGGTTCTTTACCTGAGAATACCGAGGTCTCTAATTGGTGGTGTCCTATTTGGCCTTTTTTTGTTGCCATTCGTGATTTGCACAGAGAAGGGATTTTGCGTGAAGAAGGTCTAAGTTAAGATTTTCTGAAAACCTAATTCTTTCTTTTGTATGCATGTTGTATTTTTGAAATTAAATGCATGATTTGTTTTAAAATTGTGTTCTATAAAATTTTGGGAATTGGGATGATCCATTGCTTCTGCTCAAGGACCCTTCATTGGGATCCTTCAATAACCTTATAATATGGAAATATACAAATTAGATAAACACAATTTTCTCATAAAAAAAAATTACATTTGCTCATATAAAATTCACAAATTCATACATTTGCAAATACTTTCAAAATTTACATAGAAAAACCTAATAAAAAAAACTGATTGGCCCATAACTTAGCACCATACTAAAATCTAAAATCATGCATTTTATCTTGCCGTAAGCTCTCCATACTCGACCCAATCACTAAGTATTCAAAGAACTTGAGACAGAATATCCCACAGTTCAATGTATTTGATCCTTATAGAAAGCCTGTATTGACACGACTCAACTTCCAAGGACTAGGTGCAAAGTCGAACTTTGCAACATATTAGTTGCAAAATTGTGTCAATGAAGGGAGAGTGAAGCATAGAGGCCCTAGGAATGATACCAGATCCCTCGGTGTGATATATTTGGGGAATGAGTCACACAAAAGAATGTGCCCAATGTTCATGTTTATCACCAACATAATCAAATGTTGCTTTTGAGTGGACTATAGACGTAATCGACATCTGCCCATCCAGGTTTATGTTCAACTTCCAATCCGAGCACGTAATCAACATACATATGCTCTTTCTCCCATACTTTAGCAGTTTCTTCATTCTTTTCTTATATATGGCGTGGAACAAGCTATCTAAACCATGTAGGTTCAAGTGACTTTGCAAAATAGACTTGGTGGAGGGTCGAGAAATGGGGTCACTAGAATCGGTGGAGGGTGGAGAAATGGGGTCACTGGACTCGGTGGAGGGTGGAGGAATGGGGTCACTGGACGCGATGGAGGGTGGAAGGATGGTGCCACTAGACTTGGTAAAAGGTGGAGGAATAGGGTCACGGGACTCGGTGGATGGTGGAGGAATAGGGTCACTAGTCTTGGTGGACTTCATGCCTAAACCCTACATCGTTTAAGAAGTATGTTAGGTCAAACACTACATGTTATAGATTTATATTAGAACAAGTCTAAGATAATATTACATACCCAACACAAGGATCGCGGTAGGTTGGTGATTGTTTATACGTCGGCCTGAAGGATACTCAAGTCAGACTTGACATCTTTCAAGTCTGGTTGCACATCATCCAATTTATGTTCTACCATAGACACTCTCTGTCTATGTCATGGAGTGATATACGATGGCCCACACCCCACATGGGCTCCAAATAGGATGTTTTCAACTGAGGTGACACTCACTACTCAACTGGGGATATATGCTCGTGAGACTCATTATGAGGAGTGTGAATCTCACGCTCGTCAGTAGTGACCTCGTGAGACATGCTCATGGAATTTTGGCTCGTGAGACTGATGCTCGTGACTCTCGTAGTCATGGAGTGACTATGAGCATCATCATCATGGTGTGATATGTGTGTCTTTAAGGAGATCGCCTCGACATCAGTGCATTCATATATGGGTCGTTCATCAACCCTAGTGTCCTTATACTGCCTCTCCTTATCCGACATGATCAATGGTGTGGTTGTACAAAACAAAGAAGAATTTGTTAGTTACATGTGACCTTCACCTTAAATCTGAGTAAATATTGATGTAATACACTAACCTCGTTGGACTTAAACACATCTCGTTGTATTGTTCTCGTTGGCAGTGAATATGTACACTCTCACCTCAGGAATCGAGGTACGATATGTCTATTCAGTCGAGTTGCAACTTTTTCGACAATCGTTGATATGATCTCGTATGCCTACACCTATCATAATAAATAAACGATTATAAAACAAGAATAAGTAGTAACTAATATTGTGACTAAAATAAATAGATCTCATATAGCCAAGGAATGAATATTAACTAGAATGCATGAGGAAACCCCGGTAGGTTGTACTTGATAATGTAGTTTTTATTGTTCTTGGACCGTTTCTTGTAGTTATCTGCCTTACCACTCAATCCTCTTTATAGTCCAAGTAACATCCTCTCTCATAACATGTTTTCCCAATCCATGCCATTGAAGTAATCCAAATCCTCCACATCAATTAATGAGGTCTTAATGACATTGACCCTTATCTTTTCCCTCCCCATCATAGCCAGTTTGGTGTAATAGACCAATGTCATCTTCATAGCATCCATGTCATTCTCAAACTCTATCTCCTTGTACACTGTTTCTAAGGTACCAATGTGAATGTCCCTTGTAAAATCATTCTTGAAGTACCTATTAGCAGTGATCCAGGTGCTTCAACCCTCCTTATAACTATTGGATTAGGTGACCGCCACAATCCGGTCACCAATAGGAAGTCTTCTTTGGAGAATGTTACAACCGTACGATTCAAATCGAAGTCATTCCATCATTCCTATCGTCTACAACTTCCCTCAATAGAATGTAGTAGACCAATGGAATATTGAAGATAATGTCCATGTCTACAAATCGCCCAAATACCATCTTCTTGAAAAGGCAAACTGAGTGGGAGTAAGCTTCTCTTTCACTATCTTGTTAGTTGTCCCAATGTGAGAGGATAGATTGGTTGCTTGGCCTGGAAAACGATCATGGGGAGGAATCTTGAATTGTCTAGCTATACTACATAGAATAACAATACACGATACTCGATGCATGGTACTCGATATTCAATACTTGATATACAATTCTCGTTACCCCGATACTCGATACATGCTACATAGTGTTATCCCTTACTCGCTACATTACATATAACTCGATGGTTGATTATCGAGCATTCAGTTTGATTTTCCACTTTTATGACTTATCCTACTCAAATCCTAAACTCTAAACGGTCCGAAATACCAGAAATATGAAAATTGAAACGAAAAAAATTTAAGCTTCAGCCAAACATGCAAGATATGAAAACTGAAATGAAAACTGTATTGGTCGAGTATCGAGGAACATGCAAGTACATATTGAGGAACATGATGCCAAAATATAAACAAAGAGAAGAATGTTGCCTGATGTAGAAAGAATCGAGAGAGTTTTGAGTCAACAAGTGCAATGGTTGAGGGATACAAAATCGAAAGACGAGAAAGAATAGTCTGAGCAACGAGTTGAAATCATGAAATAATGGACTTCAAGTAGGTTAAGAATTCAAAAAGTTTAAAAGAATCGAGTATAAAGTTATCGAGTATCGAGTATGATGTGACTATGATCAAGTATGCCCATGTCAATTGTTGTCGTATTGAGTGACCATGCACTGAGATATCGAGTGACGAGCCATCGTGGATTGAGTTCCTTGATAGTGGTAGGCGTGTGGGGTGCATCTTAGGGGCGAAGTAGTAAAATCACACGTGAATGACGGAAGCAGAAGACCACTTTTCATTAATTGACTATTTTTTATTTAGGTGTCTCAAATAAGATCATCTGTAAAAATAAATAAATAAAATAATAAATAATAATAAATAATAATAATAATAATTAGAGAAAAAAAAAAAAAAAAAAACTCATTTTGATCTTCCAACTAGTCTATTCAAAATGGCGCGTTTCTTAATCCTAAGGTAACTTTGGTTATGCCTCTAACCAAGGATTGGATGCCAAACATCAACTTCGATAATGCCTTCCGCCTTTTCTCCTTTGCCTTTCTAAAGAAGCTTTTAAAAACTCAACTATATGGCGATTGCAACGGTAACTGCTCCACGATCCCCAACTCACCTCATAGTCGCCCAAAAATGGCGGATTCAAGTTCTGGGTTACCGCCAATTAATGACGATGACAATACCAACGAAAGCTTCCCAAATATCCCGGTTGAGATTGTGAGCGACGAGGAAATGGCCCTAATCGAAGCTGCCTTAGCCGCTGCCGTCACCACTGCTCGATCTTCAACCTCCGCTATTCGTTCCACTTTTTGTTCCTCTCAGAATCTCTTTAACACCAGGTCGATTCACTCCATTACCCTCCTATCCAAGAGGGGCATCTCTTCTTCCCAGCCAGACATTGAGGATCTCGGCAAAATCGCGATTACCCAGAAGAAGATCAAAGTCAATGAATCGTTTCTGCAACGTTATAGGAGGAACAAGCCCTTGGCCGTCACTGATATTACTCAAATGGTATGGACTTCTTGTTTCGCTTCTCATTGGTTTTCTTATTTTTGATTTGATCGGAATAAACTCTGAACTAAATTAGCTTGTTTCTATAAGTATAAGTTCTTTCAAAAACATTTGTATCTGTTTATGTTACACTCGGACAGTTTTTGTGTAGGAAGTGCTTGAACACTTCCAGACAGCCTGAAGCTGAAGCCCATTTGATTATTTGAATTGGGAAAGTTGTCTCCATATGTTTGTTTCCTTCTCGTCTTTGAAGGAAATCTTGAAGCAACCCAAGACAGTATAACCTGATTTTTCCCATCTTTTTATGGGGTGGAAAATTTATGTACTTAACTCCTGACCTGACATCTGCAGGAATGGTGTGAAAAACAGATGGAGCTTTCTCTTCTTTCTGGAGTTCGGAAAAAAACCAAAGCTATGGAAGCAGGTATTGCGCGCCATGCAATGCTTGAAGCGGAGGTAAATTTCTAGTCTCTAGATTGCCTTATTTCATTTGTGCGTGCTCTAGTTAGCTGTTTCTTAGTAAGTAGTATCTAAAATGGCTTTTGTGACTACATGTTGTGATGCTTGAACCATTTATCACATATATGTATATGACCTTGTTAGGACTGAGTCTTCTGTGTTAGTTCCCCTACTTACATACCTTTCGATTAAATCTGTAGGATAGCAGCCTGAAATCCTATAGCATTTAGTGTCAAGTACCTTGTTATCAAAACCTGTGAATTATTTTGAGTAATCATCATGAACAGAACTAATTAGTAATTCTTATATTCTCCTTTTTACCACTATTAATATGTACCCTCTTTGAATCCTTGTAGGTTGTTAAAAAAGTCAAAGTTCAGGTGAAATCGGAAGAAGATAGATGGGCTTTGAAGCTTCTTAATTTCATATTTGGTGTAAATCAACTAGTGCTTGAAGGATTGACTCGTGAACTGCCTGTGTAAGTCCCGATTTTTGTGTCCGATTCTCCCGTTTGTCCATCGGCATACTTTCTAGCTACACTCATAAATTGTTAAGCCTTGCTTGGAACAATTTTTGTGACACATCAGGGACATTAAAGTTGAAAATTAGGCAGTTCTACTGCCTGGTTTAGTTCCTCTGAATGAATAGGAGAACGATTCGTTTGATGAAACAAGTTTAGGGGAATAATTTGTTTAATGAAACCAGTTCTTTTTCTGCTCTTCTTTTGCAAGTTTCTTAGAATATCAATTACTGACGTTATTCTTGCTATTGCACTATACTTTCTTCTTATGAACGAAGTGAAAAATATGTCAATTTTAGCATCATTAACTTGGGACACGCTAATGTGAACTTTCAAATTAGTTACATTGGATAGAAAATGAGTTGAGTGTTATGTGAAAATAATATGGTGCTTGCACTCTTACAGCCTATCATATGGCAGTTGTTTCCCTGTTTTTAGATGGGCATTTTACGTTTTTCCATGATTTGATTAAAACAAATTACTCTCTTTTGCTTCCATTGATTTTCAGTTTTCAGTTTTCAACTGCTATTGTTCTCTTTTCTTGTACACACGATTTGTAGCTATTATTAGAATTATTTCTGTTACTTGGATTTTTCCACTTCTCTCAATCTCACAGAAGCTACGTTTGCATTGGGTTCAGATTGAGCTTGGTCGAAGGTGTATGGATAGTTGGTGTGATTGATGAGATTCAGATGTTGGAGATTAATACCAGTAAAATACCAATGTTGATAGACAGAAAAACCCGTGTGCGGGATACAATTCCTGCTGAACCACAACGAAGAAATGGAAAGTATGTTATTATGGTTATTTTCTTTAAGCCTTAGGATTATCACTCCATGTTCATCTCTGGATTGCAAAGGATATTGATTTAACTACCCTTATTGTTTTTGCAGGCTTCAATTAATGTGTTATAAGTTCTTATTGGACAGTTTAATTTCTGGTAGCTTTTCTATCAGACAATTTTTCGATTTCTTTTCTTTGAATCCTCATTCCACCTTGTCCGAGGAAATTGCGGACAGCACTACTTCATTTGGTTTTACTGCAAAGGTAGAGCTTTTAACTTCTGCTTGTTTTTCCACAATGATAATAAGGATGATGAGAAAATGATACTAACTCTACATGTCAAAATAGGGGGAAAAAAAGATTATCTGACTAGCTTCTTTAAATATTTTATATAAAGTAACCACCCTAGGTTGACCTGTAAAAGTCATGCAAATAAAAGAAGGGTCTAGAAGGAATGAGTTTAAATGATGGTGGCCATCTACCTAGAATTTAATATTCTCCGTGTTTCCTTGTCAATAAATGTAGTAGGGTTTGGTGGTTGTCTTGTGAGAATAATCTAGGTGCTTGGACACTCACACATAAATTATAAGTATATATTTTACATAATCTGGAGCTTACTTTCAGGCTCTCGATGCATTAGATTTTCTTTGGGAAGTTTTAGGAGAGTATTGTCAACACAATATTAGGTAATTCCGGAAGAAACTAACTATATGCAGATTTTTGTGTTTTTTTTCTTGTTTATACAGACTCTTGATGATGTAGTAAGATACTACATAAATTGTTGTAGCATGCTGCCTCCTTCTCACAATCAACTCTTACTAAGGTACACATTTATACTATAAAGGTTCTGATTTTTTCAATGGTTGTGCACTTGTGCTGGATTTGCAATAGTTTTATATGTTATTATTGGATTTTGGACTGAACCCTGTTTCTTATATGTTGAGCTTTTAACCCTGTTTTGTATACTTCACCTTTTCTTCTTGCTCAAACCGATGCTCGTGGTTTGCCCTTTGGAAACTGATACTTCATTATGCTACATTTTTCATTGTGATCTGTGTTGGCAGTTGCTTCTGAGAAATATTTCAGTTCTGATAAGATATGGTTAATTGTTATGGTGCAGATATGAATCACAAAAGGATCAGTCTATTATTGTTGAAGATGAATTTGCATATAATCATGGTTGGCTCAAGAGTCAACTTGAGACCTTATTACAGGTCTGGGGTGGACAGCGAGAACCCGAATGTACTCCTCGGGAAGAACGATGGAAATGCCGACATTGTCAATTTGTTTCTGACTGCCCTGTGAATGCTAACTTCGATGCTACTCGAAAGCCCGAGTAATTCAACTCGAAAATTCTGGGTTTGGTCTCTCCTGCCAACTAACAAGATCATCTCCTTCATGTTTATGGGGTTCATTTTCTGACCCTTCCCCTCAGAAGCTATAGTTTTATGTTTTAGCTTCTTGTGATTTATTTACAACAGATATATCAATTTGGATTGATCATGTTTGTATTTACACTCGCGGTGCAAAACTGCACCTCTTAGAAACAGATGTATGTGTTGTAGTTCTAATTTGGAGAACTATTCTTGGTTGTATTGGCAATTTTCTTAAGCTTGAGCAGTGAGGTAAAACAGCAATTACAAGTATATTATTTTATTAAAAAAAAATAATTTTATTGTATGTAAGAATTGAAATCGTTGGTTGCCAATCTGAGTATAACTCTGGATAAGACATAAAATAACCATAGATATTTTATGTTTTAATGGTTAATTTTCTGAGAGAATGTGATATATAACATATGGATAGCACCTTTAACAAAAAATAATTGTGTTTGGTTTAATTTTTCAGTGTTTAATTTTGAAAAAAAAATTAAAATGTTTGGTAACTATTTAAAATAGTTTTTGAAATACTTTTCAAGTATATTTTAACTTATAAAAATGATTTTTTTTTAAAAAAAAAACTTTTTTCTAGTCATTCCAAATTGGCCTTAAGTCTCCGCTCAATTTTTCTAGCACGATAGAACAAATAGGGCTAATTTTTAAGAAAAAGAAAAAAAAACTCTCCACTCGAACATAATTATTTCTTTCCCTTTATACCCCATCTATATACATATATTTACTGTAACATTCCATATATTTAAAAATAAAAATAAACTGAATTTAGAATCTGAATTTAGCTTAACATTCCTAGATTAAAATTTGAATCAATTCATTTTCAAATTACTTGATTTTGTTCAAATTGAAGACATAATTTGATTTTGTTATTGGTCATAAAAACTATATTCGAGCTCAAAATTTCAGAATATAAAGTTATTCCAAAGAAAGGAAAATGTGTATGCTAAGGTAAGGAAATGACGGTTATAAATGCACGTACATACTTAACACTCAAGATGGGAGATGATAATTGGAACTCAATGAATTTTAATGAAATCTAAATCAATTTAAAAAAAATTATTGCATAAATATTTAGAAGGAAGCAAAAGAAACTAACTACTTTTGCAATAATACTCTTATAGTTGTTTTCTCAAAGAAAGGAAAAAAAAACGATGCATCCATCTTCAATTCCCCATATTTATTAGGGAAAGTTTCACATAGAGAGAAAATGTCAAACTGTTTACCGAAATAGTAAAAAAAGAAGAAAAAAAAAACACTCAAAGATATTGATAGACTTTATCAGCGTTTATCAGTTCTTATCATCGACATACTTCTATCAGTCTTTATCAATTTCTATAAAAAAAAATTAAAATTTTATTATTTTGTATAAATAGTTTTCTTAGAAAATTTCTTATTTATTATGTATCTATATTTAAAAATATATATGTTAAAAAAAAAAATAGAAACCTGAGAGGGTGTCACTTTTGTTCATTCTCCACCTTTTTCTAATTTTGGCCTTTATTCCATCCGTGCAGCTGCAAATCGCCAACAGTTAGAGATGTCCACGATTAAGTAGGACCGTAGATGGCATCCTCATCCCCGCTGCATTTTATTCTTGAGAAAATTTTCACGAAACGGGATGGGATTCCCCGTGAGAGAGAAATTCATTAAATATACACCTCTATTCCCAATCTCACGCGACAAGATTGCTAGGGGAGGCCAGAAATTTTTCAAATTTTAAAATTTAAATATATTTATTGTTTAGTTTTAGTATATAGAATTTTAATTTTTTATTTTTATTTTTCTCTCTTTCTTTCTCGATTAAAAAAAGGTTGAAATCCTAAAGGTCTGTTTCATAGAAAATCTCAAAACAGAAATTTGAAAATAAAGGATTAAATGAAAACAGAATTATATTTCATATTTTCAAATATGTATTTATCAGCAGATTCATAAATTAGATTCTAATTTAAACAATTGTAAACTATTTCTAGTTAGCCATTAAATACTGGTTGACATTAAACTATTATTAATTTATTTATAAGCAATAATTTATAGGATAAATTGAAATTGTGGTCCTTATGATTTGGAAGCAAGTTAGATGTAACGACCCGAGTTTAGGAGAGATATATAAATAAACCGATATCACATCCGAATGAGAGAGATCGTGAGAACATGAAAGTATGATTAAGAAAGACTAAAAAGAATTGAAAGTTACTACATATACCAATAAGGTATATTTTCCTTTTTAGTGGTTCAATCATAGGAATTCCAAAGTTAAGCGTGCTTAACTTGGAAACTTGGAGCAATCCTAACAACATTCACTTCTAAAAGCATTCAAGACATGTAAGGACAACGTAGCTAGGTCGTAGGGGAATGTCGGGGCCATCAGGTATCGAATCTGGATTTCGAATCCTGGTCTGAATCCTAGGCCTATAGCATTACAGATGATATCAGAGTGAAACCTCTCCCAGTAAGATGTGGTTCGGGAGCGGAAGCTAGTGGGTATGTAATGACCCGAATTTAGGAGGGGTGCATGAATAAACCGACATCACATCTAAATGAGAGGGATCCTGAGGACATGAAAGTATGGTTAAGAAAGACCTTAAAAGAACTAAAAAGTCACTACTTATTCCAACAAGGTGTATCTTCCTTTTTGATGGCTCAATCATAGGAACTCCAAGACTAAGCATGCTTAGCTTGGAGCAATCTTATGTTGAGTATCCTCTTGAGAATTTTCCTATGATGCATGTGAGTGAGGACAAACCATCTTGAAAGGACCTGTGTTATCGGAAAATATTATTTTCAGAATTTGCACTATTTAAATCACATAATCCGAAATAGTTTTTAGAAACAAAATTTCATTTGAAGTGCAAACCAAACCAACCCTAAAATCTTCCATTCTTCTTCCTATTTCCTTCGACACACCACCTCCACCTCTGTCTCGATGTCCGATGATCTCTCTCTGTCTTACATCCCTTCGACTCGCTTTCTCTGTCTCTCTTTGAGTTCAACCTCGCACCGTTTGTTCACTTCGACGATCTCTCATCTCTAACTCGCAAAGGTAAGATTCTAAAGCTCATTGAAGAAAATAGATTTAAATCTTAAATTTCCGATTTTATTCTATTTTGATTCTTATTTTGGTCATTGATGTTAAATGACTATGAAATTTTTGACATGGCTGGATTCTTTTTCCTTTCGGACAATTACTGTCTCTGCTAATTAAGATGTTGTCTTTGTACTTTGTTCCTTTGGGAACAAGAATTCGACGATGAAATTCTTTTAACGTTTGTAGCAATGGATGCTTTTGGTGTTAACTGTTAAGTGTGTTTTAGATCATTAATGGTTTTGTGATTTATGAGCAAAACAGTCCATGTATTCTAATGGATTTTCAAAGCCAATCCATTCTTATTGAAAAATGCATTTATTTTTAATATTTGTTTTCACAAAGAACATGGAAGCTTTAAAGTTTTTTTTTTTAGGGAATTAAAAATGAAAATGAAATCGATCGAATTGAGACTTTTGTTGTGTTTTGTTTAACTTTTCAAGTGTTTAATTTTGAAAATAAATTATTTTGGAAAAAATTGAAGTGTTTGACAACTTTTCAAACACTTTCAAATTGTATTTTAAACAGTTTTTAGTAAAAGTTTAAATTAAAATGACATTTTTTTAAAACATTTTTTTCTCTAATCAATCCAAACATTTGTTTAATATCTTAGTCTAAGACCATAATAGACATTATTGAAAGTTTAGATACCAAAACAGACATTTTAAAAATTTAGAAATCAAAATAGAACAAAATTGAAAGATTGGGAACTAAAATAAGATCTAAACCAAAATAACAAAAAGAAAGTGACAATCATTGCATACAACCAATTAGAAGTCGGTTTTATAAAATGAAAATTGATCATTCAATTTTTTATGATCCTAAAACTAACATATGTACACTCCTAATCATTTCTTAGCCGGATTTAGAGAGTGCAAAAACTAATAGTTTTGATAAAAAAAAAAAAAAAAAAAAATTAACATTTGTGAAATTTTGTGTATAAAAATTATTATATGCCATAATATTTTATAGGTTAGTTCAGTTTTAGTATAATTTTAATTCATAATGAACAACAGAAAGTATAGAGACTAAAATTAAATAAATTTTAAAGTAATATTTTCACTTTTTTTTTTAATTAAAACACTATAGGTTGCAAACATATTCTTAAGTCGATGGTGGGTCGAAAGCCCAATATCCATCTTAGCCATAGGCCCAAAGCCCAAATTTGTTAATGAAATCTTTCTTAAAAGTGAACAAAAATATGACAGCGTGGCAGTTTCTAATTGGTCGAAAAATTATCCTTCAGAAACGTAGATGCAAAGGATAAAACCGAAGAAAACAGAAAAGGAAACCCTAGAACACAAGAACTTCACTGAAAAGTGGAAGCCGGGAAAATTCCGATGGCGACAGATCGGAAGAGGCAGAGACCGAACATATTGATCACCGGAACTCCGGGCACCGGCAAGACAACAACCTCATCTGCTTTAGCAGACACCGCTCAACTCCGTCATGTCTCCATCGGAGACCTTGTGAAGGAGAAAAGTTTGCACGATGGCTGGGACGACGAACTCCAATGCTATGTCATCAACGAAGATCTGGTTAGGTTTTTTCTTCTTTAATCCTTACATAAACTGCTGATTTCATCCTCCTGTAACCTAATTACGAATTGACACCGGTCTTAGACTGAATGAATTTTAATGGCTTTTCCGTTGTACTCGAGATGATGCTAACCTGTAGGCCTACTGAAATTTTCAGGTCTGCGATGAGTTGGAGGATTTGATGGAAGAAGGTGGAATCATTGTGGACTATCACGGTTGTGATTTTTTCCCTGAGCGGTGGTTTGATCGCGTGGTTGTTCTCCAAACTGAGAACTCCATCTTATATGACCGCTTGACGAAGAGGTAACAAAATTGTTAAATGATATGATATTAAAATTTCCAACACCTATCAAACACTTAAGTTTTTGGTTCAATAGGAGGTTTAAAATGGTATTAGGGCGGATAATCTACCCATCGACTCAAGCTTTTTTGGATCAATTGAAAGTTTAAAATAGTGTTAGAGTAGGTAATCTAGGGATGTTTATGATAGTGTTAGAGCAGGGAGATCCTTTCTCTTAATTTATTTTCTCCACATTTAATATTGATTTCCACTTATTGGATTACAAGTGAAGGTGAGTTTTAGACAATATTATATTAAATTTGCTTCATTCATCGTCTAAACTTTTGGATCAATAGGTGATTTAAGAGAAATCAAAGCTTGTTTGTTTGTGATTATTCTGATTCTGCATTTTGCTCCAACCCTCTTTTCAGACACTCGTGGGATTCTGTTTGTGGTGTGCAGGGGATACGAGGGAGCTAAGCTTTCAAACAATATTGAATGTGAAATCTTTCAGATATTACTGGAGGAAGCGAAAGAAAATTATCAGGAGAACATAGTGGTGGCTCTAAGGAGTGACACTGTAGAAGATGTAGCTAGAAGTGTTGAAACTTTGGCGAACTGGGTCAAGAATTGGCAACCTGTAAGCTAAGCAGATAAGAAAACAAAGATGAGATTATTTTTGCACCCGTTTTCTTGATTCTAATTTTATGTGAAGTAAAAGAAAGCTGTCTTTGCTGCTTGATGGAATTGGTTTTTAGCCTCATCTTTATTAGTTGTATATCTCCCAATTCTCCATTGTTGGAGTATTAGAAAGCTACACCCTTTTTATCAGGTTTTACCCAGTTTGTATCAATGTTTATCATTGAAACTCAATGGATATTATCGAAGAATTTTGAGGACTACGATTGAAAATCTTTTGAATCTCTTGATCTGGGTGCTTCATGATTCCATTGCAGAATGCAGAAAATTCTCAAGGATTCAGGACGCAAGTAGGGGCCCTTTGAAGATGGGTATAAAGTCATAAACTCTTGAGATCTTTGTATGAATAGGCTGTTTGATGTGGGTATGTTTGTTTTGCATAAATGAAGACATTCTCCTGTGTGCAATCTGCTTGAACTTGTAAACAGCTGCGTCATTGCTTGCTAATTTGTGTGCTTTGAAAGCTTGAAACATTTTTGTAGAAGATTATGTCGTTGTTTGTATGCTAGTCAATGTCTCTGGAATGTTAAGGCATGCCATTTTTTCAGTTTTAGTCCTTTGAAATGATAATTGGTGGCACGTTTTTTATATGCATCTTCTTCATACACAAATGCTTATCAGTTTCATCCGATTTTGAGGAGGTGATTATCATCAAACTCCTCGTAGGTTGGTTTAATGGCTAAATTTTTTAATGTCCTTAATTCTTTGTTTCAATTAAGAAAAGAGATTATCTTCAAACTGGTAAGTTGGAGAGTTTTTTCCGTCAAAATAATTGGACTAATATGTCAAATATGAAAAGCATACGCGATAATATTTTGAATATCGAGACAACTTATATATAATAACATATATGAGACAACTTATATATAAGAAATAATTATGTAAATAATTTCAGATGGAAGCACTCTTAACTTTTAGCTTTTATGTCAAACTTCATCATTTATCTTAAATTTTTTATGCAAAATATTTATTTTTTGGAACAATTTCATAGTTTAAGAATATTTTATTGGAACAATCTTCATAGTTAAAAGTTAAAAATGAAACCTTTTAAAGTTGTAGAATGATTTAATCAACACTTCAGTAAAAATTTGAAAAAAAAAAAAAAAAGATTCATTCAGCACAGTACCACCATAATCAAATATTCAATCTCAAGCTAATTTTTCTATATATGAAAAAAAAAAAAAAAAGAAGAAGAAATAAATGCGTCCGCCATTATAAGATCAAGATATAGCTAGTGATTTTAGAGAGAATATAACAACTCAGTTTCCTTCCGTCTCTTTTTATCTCCCTCTCCGTCTCTTCAAGATGACCAAAGGACTACAGATTTTTCCAGAATCGTATAATTAAAGGTAATCTGCTTTCTTTTACTTGCCAATTCTCTTCATTGTTCCTTTCAAATCTCCATTTTTAAGCAGTATCTAAAACTTGCCCTTAAGGTGTTTGATAAAATGCCATATCCAAATATTAATGACTTAGTGAAGCATCCTTGACGTAAAATTACACCCTACAAATAAAACAAGAGATTTTTGTACGGACAACCCAATCTTGGTCGTGTTAATACGGAATGACAAAAATCAATGAAAACTAACATTTTGTTTACGTCATAGAACACTTAGCTGTCTTGAACTCAGTACCGCGTTAAGAATGTCTCACCCGCTAAATGGCCGTAGCCCTAGATTAACATGAACATTGGGTTAGGATTATGACTATTTCACGATGGGTGAGATGTCCCTAACACAATACTAAGTTTTAGACGGTTAAGTGTTGTATAATGTAAGTAAAAAAAAAAAAACATTTTCATTAGTTATTTAGGAGTAGGTTATTCCACATTAACACAACTAGGATTGGGCCATCCGTATAAAAATCTCCCTAAACCAACACTTTTGAGAATGTAGAGGGAGGGAGTGTTTACTAGGTTCGTGTGATGATCGAGGAGTTCCTCCTTGATCCACCTTTCAGAGAGAAAGGCCATTTTTTGTGGCTTGCTGGGGTGTGTGCGGTTGTTTGGGATATTTGGAGGAAGAGGAATGATAGAGTGTTTAGAGGGAGCATAGGGACCCTTGTGAGGTGTGGTCTTTAGTGAGATTTCATGCCGAAGTTTTTTTGTAACTATTCTCTAGGAAACATTTTACTTAGCTAGAACCCCTTCCTTTAGATGGGGTTTTTTTGGCGGACGTATTTTTGTACGACCTTGTATTCTTTCATTTTTTCCTCGAGCAGTTCTTATCCGCCAAAAAAAAAAACTTTTGAGAATGTAATTTCAGATATAAAGCATTTCTGCAGTTCATCTATTCTAGGTGCCTTCATATTTTGCCTTGTCTTATTCTTTTCTCTAGAGCATTTAATAGTTGCCCTTTTTTTTTGTTACAGCTTTGTAGCAGACATTTGACTGATATTTATTAGCCCTTTATTTACAAGTATGTTAAGTAGAGGTTTATTCTCAATGCATATTTCAACTTCTTTGAAATGCTTCTCTTCATCAACCTCTAATGTGCTCAAAGTTGGAGATATCTTGAGCTATACCAGAATATTCACCAGCAAAGATGTTTTGGAATACTCCAAAGTGAGTCATGACTCAAATCCTCTGCATTTTGATTCCGAATTAGCTCGGCGTGCTGGATTCAACGGCCGTCTTGTTCACGGGATGCTTGTTGCTTCAATGTTCCCTCATATCATTTCCTCTCATTTTGTAAGTCTGGCCAGTTTGCATTTCTTACCCTTAAACTTTTAGGGGATTGAGAAATGCCACCTGAATCTTACAACTGATTTAATGCTTGTTTGAGATCTTTTAATGTATGGCCTTTTTTTTTTGTAGCCCGGAGCCATCTACGTGTCACAAAGCTTGAATTTTAAGTTGCCAGTCTATGTGGGAGAGAACATCGTTGGTCAGGTAGAAGCAATCGATTTGAGGGAGAATAAGAAGAGATACCTGTAAGCTTACTCTTGGGAAAATCTCTACATTCTCAAATTCAAATATCAAGTTATCATTTCATTGAGTTGGGTACTTGCCAAATGTGTATTTCAGGGCAAAATTCATAACAAAGTGCATGAGGAATGGCCACGAAGTTGTTCTCGAGGGTGAGGCAAGGGCCATCATACCGTCTGATTTTCATTCCACAAACGGGTAGAAGAAGATGTTCAAAGATTTAAGTCTCGACCGTTCCCTTGTACTCGGGTTGGAGGGCTGTTAGCTGGCCTAAGATGTGGTTGAAGGGAGCAGTTTGCCACTTGAATTCATTCAATTTCTTCTTTACCCGCTCTGGCTGAAGGTTGTCAAGTCTGGGAATTGGAGATGGTTTCCTAGCCTCCATTTTCTTTTGTTCCATCTCTTATTGATAGGGATATGAACAATATCTATTGTATGCTGTCATCTAGGCTTGTTTCGTTTTCAATAAAGTTGCCATGAGCGTTTCCATCTTCAAACTGATCAACTATCATCAATAGAGACTAACAAAATGAAACAGATAAACACTTATGTACTCACATAAACTACAGAGGATAATGAATTGAATTTTTATTCAATTGTATTGTGTTCAATGAGACATCCAAGCAGCATAAAAGTGTAGTCAAAGTTTAAGAATCAGAAGATTCTGATACGGTAATATTTCTATTGCATGTAATAACTTGCTCCTTCGACAGCATGTTCACTAAACCCTTGACTACCCTTAACTCGTAATTTTCCCAAAAAAAGAAAAAAAAAAAAAATCAATGGGGCAAAAGGGGGAGGGGGGAGAGGGGAGGGGAATGAAAAAGAAAGCTATCTTTCTCCTCGGTACCTGGTAGAGGAGCACCAGAGCAATCGTGTGGTATGTACATTATCTATAGTGAACTACAACTGCTATCTTTTAGTCTGTGGCAGAATCATCGACGGTTTGAACTTCGAGAACTTCTGTGTTGTGATCGAAGGAAATTTGATCTACAGAACGGGAAATGTTCAGTTGGCCTTGTGGGGTTCCAAAGAGGGTAGTAAATATCTGTCTATGGCATTCGTCACAGAAGTAGATATAGGTAAAATGGCCTTCAAATGGGAGCTTATGGACTGCAGCTCCTGGTAGGATCCGATGAACATAATCGGTCATCGATGGTGGAACCACCATATCATCCATCCCCTGTTTGAAGGAACATATGAGATCATAAGGGAGAATCAAACCAAACTACAATTGACAGCTCCAATTAGGATTTTAAAAAATAGAGTTTATTTTCATTGTCCAGATAAAGTCCTTTTTCAAAAAATTCAATTTCTCAGACGTCATTCATCAGCTAGTTCAAGTGAAGCAGAGGCCACTATAATGAGGAAGTGGGCATTGACGTCATGTTAATAAAAATATGAGGTTGATGAGAAGGAATCAGCATGATACTACTGGTTATAATAAATAATAATAAAAATTGTAAAAGTACCAAAAGTTAAATTTTGAGGAAGATGAACATCAGCAATCAAAATCTAACCTGCCATATGTGTATTGGACCAAGGAAGCCAGTGAATTCCTCTTGGACATCACCTACTAAAGACTTGAGCCAATGAATCACAGATTTTACTTGACGTTTCTGTAACCTGAGATCGTGAAGCTTGAAACCCCAATCTGACACCAGTAATGTAGCTTCCTCCACAAAAGGTTTTGCAATACCTTGCCTGATTGATTCTTCTACGTCTCTTTGCCAGAACTCTTCAGAGATCGGATCCTCTACTAAAGCTCTATCCTGAAAAAAAAGATATTATGACTAGATCCTCAGTGATGATTTAGTGAAGTTTCTATGCAATCTCAAAAGCTCAGTGAAATCTCTAGAAAAGAAAACCAGTTAACAAAACCTAAATGGCTTGGGCCAAAAACTATGAAGTTTTGTACCTTACGTTAGATATCTAGAATTTCACGTTACACATGAAAACATTACAAAACAAGAAATTAGACATCCGCATATAATAGGAGTTCCAGCCAAGACTAGAGAAACATGAAAACATTCTCAACATATCATCACAGATGTCTAATCATCAACAATGGGGAAGACCATTCTTACAACAGAAGGATCACGATTAAAGATCAACTGTGACTGTAGATAATAGAGTCTCACCCTTTTTCCTAGTGATAATGCCAACCACTTATCAATCTGATCATGCTTCCCCGACAGGAAGCTCCTACGGTAAAACAGAGGAAGAACAGTAGGAAATCTTCGAGCTAAGAAGTACATAAATTTCCTCTTTCTACTCCATTTCTCCCATGTCCGACGTCTTTCCTCCTTTGTCATACTTGGATCATAGGGATTAACCATTGGAGCAAACATAGCTGCACCTGCAGAAGGATGCCAATATATATCAGAAATTCTATTGCCAACATATAGTCATTGCAACTCTGAAAATGTAATTGGGTATCCTCATCCAATATCCCCGTCTCCATCTCTCCCTCTCTCTTTCACTGGCTTAAAAAATCCCACTCCAGCAATACTATTTCGATTCAAAGATGTTCTACAGAATTTGAGCTAGAATCGAACAAGTCCTTGTTTGTTTTTATTAATTCTACATTTCAGCATTGAGCTTTGAGCATTTAACTGAAGAAATATGGTATTATTGTCATATTCGTACCTGCAAGTTTATCAGGAATATACCTAAGAGCTGCCCAAGCATGCATGCTCCCTGTGGAATACCCTATTACCCAAAATCTGTCGTTGACACCTAAAGCATTCGCTAAAAATGACATGTCCATTGCTGAAGATTCAAGGTTTCTTTGAGGATGAGGATCACTCTCACCAAACCCCGGGAGATCATATGTCAATAAGCGAATGCCAAACTCTTCCAACATCGAAGACTTAAGCCCAGGCATTCCTAAGGATAAGAATCATATGAAAATATGTTCAGAAAAGGTTGCGTAAAGATATACAGGAATAATTTAACATAAAATTTCCTGAAATCTTAAACCCTTCCTATACAACCTCCAAGCCGAGAAGAGAGGAAAGTATGAGGACCGATCATTGAAAATCTAGCTCTTTCTGCAGAGACACCTTGCTCCTTGTAAGCCAAGAATCTACCGTCTGGAAGCATTACTCGCTTGGCGCTCGGAGGATGCATGTAAACCTTTTTAATTGGTGAGATGGCAATATCATCGCGTTGATCACTAAGACTTAAAACTGCAGTTAAACAAACCAGATCATTAAAGAGGTTCTTCAGAGGAAATTCCTCAGTCAACCAGAAGACAACCATTAAAAACGCAATTCAGAGGAAATTCTTCAGTTTGGTACAAATATGATTCTTCAGATAGAAGGAAGCGCGAAAACGATTCAAGAAGCGAAGTAAGGAAACGAAGCAAAATTCGAAAAACACGAAGTTCAAATTAAATTCAACTATCTTTATAAACTTTAAAAAACACAGATACAGCAAAAGCGAAGTTCAGAAATTCACCTGCCAAAACAAGAACCGAAACGGACAGTATGACCATCCAAACATGAAACGGATCCTTATCCTCGGGCAAGTAGTCATTGAAGAACCGCAATTTACCAAAAACCTTCTCACAAGGTCCTCTCACTCTCTTCTCAATGTACGATCCCTTCCCAAACGTCTTCACAAGATACGATTCATTATCTCCAAAACTCTGCACCACAATATCCCTACACCCCTTCCCGAACTCCAGAGCCATCTCCCCAGCCGCCTTGAGAAACTCCATGGCTTGATCTCCAAAATTCTCCGGTTCACCTCCCACTCCATGGCTAGCAGTATAAGACGGCGGCACTGCGGAAGTCATACCGTCCGCAGATCCAAATCACGGCAGACTAGAATGGCGTCGCCGGAGGACGTGGAGAAAGAATCAAAACCTGTGGCATAAAATTCAGTGTCGTGGGAAGTGGAATGAAAATCAAAATAAAGAAAGAAAGAAAGAGAAATAGAAACGAAGTGATGTGGAAAAGGCTTGAATGAGACGCAAAGTGAAAAAGAGAGAGAAAGAAGAATCTAGGGTTAGCAGAAGAGAAATGTTTGACGAACAAAGGGGAACTGGAAAGGCAATGGCGATGGTGGTGGTGATGGTCGTGGTGGGTGGGGACGAAGACGAAGACGAATTCAATTATTTATTTATTTATTTGTTATTCATTTATTATTATTACATTTTTCTTTCTTTCTTTTCTTTTCTTTTTTTTTGAAAACATATATTATTATTACATTTTAAAATAATGCTCTTGTATTCTACTATTTTGGTTTTATTCTATTTTTAAATTCTATAATTTTTAAAATTAGTTAGTTTATTATTTATTTTTTTCCATAAAAAAATTAGTAACTATTAGTATGGTAAAACTGTCTACTAATGATTGACCATGATAGACTTATATCACTAATGTTGGTAGATGTTCACAGTGATAAATCACTAATAGATAAGAAAAATTTGTTATATTTATAAATAAGTTAACCAATTTTTTTATTTAAAAACAATAATATTTTCTTTAAGTGAAAATTATTAATATTTTTCAACCAATACGTTTAATAAATATTGTTAGTCTCTCAAAGTTAATTTTTATCGAGATTGACTAAATAATAATGACTTTCATACAAAGCAAACATATTATGTGACCATATTTTTGAATTTAGAGTGAGAATGTAAAGAAAGATAATTTTTTTTTAAAAAAAAATAACAATTAACGAGTATTAAAAACTAAATTTAAGATTTATTTAGACTAAAATTAAACTTTAACCAAAATGTTGTCTTGACCTAATAATAATTTTCTCAATTTATTAAACCAAAAAGTTAATAAACACTACTTTTTTTTAAGTAAAAATGAATGACATTAACGCAGGAGAGTTAATTTTAAAATTTATTAAAAGTAATGTGAAAATTGGATAAAATTACAAGATTAAGATGGTATTTTAATTAAATATTATTAAATAATTTTTATTGGAAAATGAGAGTGGGAGAAAAGAGTATTGGGATTGCTCGAAATATTTCGCTGATTTGAAAGTATGGACGGCTCTACCACTCCCCTGCCTCAGCCTCAACCGTTTTGGTGGCCATTATTCTTTATTTATTTTTTAATTCTTACTTTTTCAGTTATCCACCATCGTCTTACGTGGCATTTCATCCTTTTCTATATTTATAAATTATTTTTTTAACTAAAAGTTTGTTTTATTTTATTTATTTTGTTTCTCTTGCATTACATCGTGGAATGTAGATGAGGATGAGGGTGAAATGATAAAAAGTATAAAACAATATAGAGAAATCTGGATTTTGTATAATATGTTTTCAAAGGGGGAAAAACTTGTATGAAACTTTTTTTTTTGAGAAATAGAAGTAATATGTGGTATGATAGTGCTAGAAAAATTATCTAAAAATGCCAACAAAAGCATAGT
Source organism: Benincasa hispida (assembly GCF_009727055.1). NCBI lineage: Eukaryota > Viridiplantae > Streptophyta > Magnoliopsida > Cucurbitales > Cucurbitaceae > Benincasa > Benincasa hispida. The sequence goes on from NC_052358.1 coordinate 12,794,264, forward strand.
CATAATATTCATACTATTCGATTCTCCCACCCTACATTTTAATTACAATACATTTACAAAAAAAAATATATATATATATCTAAAAGGTGTGCGTATGTACAACTTCTAGGGTAGAAGGTCATGTCAATTACCACGGATCTAGATTCACTTTGACAAATTAAATATTTAGTTAAACATTAAAATTTGTGCTTATTAGATCACTAAATATTTTATATTCATATTTTATAGTTGATTAAGTGTGTGTTTGGATTAACTTTGAAATGATTGATTTTGAAAATAAACCAATTTGAAAAAAAAAAATTGATGTGTTAGGTAATAACTCAAATAGTTTTTGAGACACATTCAAGTTTGTCTTCAACCGTTTTTATCAAAAGAGTATAAATAAAAATGATTATTTCATAAAAAAAAATACTTTTTTCTCTAGTCTATCTAAGCAGATCCTAAAATATTATAAATACATACTAACCAAATTTAAACATGGCTGAACTGGTAAAAAAGAATATTGGTAATATTCATTATATAGAATTTAAGTTTGAAATCATACCACAAATTTATAATATTATATTATATTTTAGAAAAAAAGGAGATGAAGTCAAAATAAAGTATTATATATCCGTCAAAAAGTATGAAGATTAAAGTAAAAATGTGAGTGATTGTTCTATTTTACATTATCACAGTTGAAATGAATTTGAATGTGAGAGAAATTGTAGTGTCCTGAGGAATAAATTCCAATGCATTATTCACTATTTAACAACACCTAGAAAAATATAAGAATGTGACTGCACTCCTACCAAAAGAAAATGGTGCATCTTCTAACCACTTTTATAAATTAATTTAGTAGCTAATATATTATGACGATGTAATAATTTTAATGGCACATTTGAACCCTTGTGATTCTGAGAGATTTCAAGTCCTCATACATTTTAAATGAAAGACTTGTTTGAAATTCTGATTTTACTTTAAATTAAAGTTATTTTTGTTTTACTTTAGAAAAGAATGATTTAAAAATTCGGACTGATTTGAAATTCTAATTTTATTAAAAGAAACTTCTAACTTCAATGGTCCTATATTGTAAAATTTCATAAGATTTAGAAATAAATTACTACTTTAATCTTGTCATATTCTAATTTTTAATGAACAAATCATAGTTAAAAAGACTATATTAGTAAATTTTAACTTTATTTTTTTTTCTACATCATTCAAACACATAATCTTAAATATATTAATTTCAAATCTTTCTCGTTCAAAATAAATAAATAAAGTTAAAATCATTTCATGCATTTTCTTGAATCGGAATTGAAGGTGATAAATTGAACAAATATAATGTCATTATCTTTTTTAAAAAACAAATAAAATATTACTAAACAGTTACTTTGATTTTTTTTTTTTTTTTTTTGGAGCAAAGCAGTTACTTGATTTAGGAGTGGGGTTTTGTAATGCATTGAAACTAGAAAGAAACCTAATTTGATTTATAAATTTCAAACACAAAAAAGGAAAAAGGAATCAAATAATTAAGGAATAACTGAATAATAAGGAATATATGTATATCTTCTAAAAATGGAGAATCCCGAGAAGATTGCTCGAAACCGTTAAACCTTATTTCTCCACTATGGGCCGCGAGAAGTGTGGTGGAGAGCCGTTAAAAGAAACCGGTCGACGGCCAGCGGAGAGTGGAGGCGGCGATGGCGACACCGGCAACCGTCGTACGGTTTGCAGTTGGAAAAATTAGATCCGTCGCTGTCTGACAAAATCGCCGCCCTACCTTTTTTGGTCCACAGAACCAATTCTAAATTTCAACTGGCATTTAAAATTGGGGCCCACTTTTCGGGTCGGGTCAATTTCCGAGTCCGACCGGTATAAGGGTAAATAAATAATTCAAGACGCGGGAGGAAAAGACGGGAACACCCCTTGCACCACCAGTTTTGTTTGTTTTTCTCAAGGTGCAAAATTGAGGAACCGTAAAGTAAACGCTACTGTGTCAGTGTTTGTTGTGCAGTGCAATACAATTTCAGCCAAGCATTTTATATGGCTTTTTTTTAGGATTTTAAAATTAGGTTGCATTTTACATGAATTTAGGTCACTATCACTAATCCATAATTAAATTCCTCAATTACAAAAAGAATTTTAAAAAAACTATTGTTGAAAAATGTAATGAAAATGACAAATAATGAAAAGTTAGTAAAAAAAAAAAGTGTAGATCCACATCATAATTACGATTACAGAACATTGATTTACCACGAGATAAACACGACCTTAAATAACGAGATTGAGAAATTTATGTGTGTATACTATTTACTGTAAAACAAACAAATTAAGGATTAAGAATAGTTTAAGGATTAAGAATAGTTTAACTAAAAAATGTGTTCATATGTATATTTCAAAAAACAAAGATTTAATCCTTATAATTTTAAAAATGTTAAAATTTAATCTCTATTATTTATAATTAGAATTTAATCTCTTTAGTTTGCTTAAAATCAAGGACCCATCGAACTATAGGGAATATTTATAAGGTTCTATCAAATCATAAGAACTAAATTTTAACTTTTAAAACTCAATCAAATTTGTAATTTAATCATATTTAATAAAAGGTCGGAATGGATTAGGAATAGTCATCGAATGATTAAACTGGAGATTAATGACCACAGCCAGTCATCTTCTAGGCTGGGAGGAACTATATATATAACCACCACATGGACAGCAAGTACTAGTACATAATAGTGAAAAGGATATAATCATTATTCAAATTAGAGATATTAGATGCTAAACAAATAATTAGTAGTTACAAACAAAGAACTTACTTTTCCAAACATTCAAATCCAAATTATCAGTTGTACTCAAAGCCAAATTATTGAATTAAAAAAAAAAAAAAAAGTTGGATGCGTTTTTTAGTTCCACATCATTTGAGATAGAAAATTTTAAACCTTTGACCCCTAAAGAAAAAATATGTGCATTAACTTAGTAAAGCTATATTCATATTGTAAATTTGATCTAATCATAAAATTATTATAGGTTGGATTAAAAGAATCCGAACATATTTAACTATACAAAAACATCTCATGCTAGTACTTATAACTTTAAATCAGACAACTAAATTAAAAGTTAGTATTAATGAAAATTAGAAGCTTACGAAACTAAATGAAAACTAAATTCAAAACTCAAGAGTAAAAGTGTCCATTTCAAATCCTAATGATCACAGAAATTAAACTCAAAATTCAAGGGTCAAAAATGTATTTTATCCTTCTTTTTATGGCATTGGTTCTCATCACCGTTATTTTAATTTTAAACAGGAAACTTGATTTGGGTCACTAACTTTTTATCAACTTTCTAATTTTGTCATTTATAATTAAGAATCTAAAATCCAAGATTTGAAATTTGATAGAAGTTTCAAACCAAAACTATGTACTTGAACCAATAAAATATACCATCGAAGTAGAATTTTTTGTTCAATGTGACAAAATGGAAAAGTAGATAATGTAGATCCTTAAAATACTATTTAAATAACTGAAAGTCTGAAATAAGGATCATTTTATATGGACAAAATTTCTAACAACTGGAACTAATATCTCAATTTAAACCACTAATGCACCAATAATAAGCATTATTAGAAGTGAACTAAAAGAAAGAAAAACACTATGAGAAGTGGAAAAGCAACTTTCCTTCTCATATTTTTGTTAAATATTCCTAAGGCCAGCTGAACTCCTATATAAGTATGTCTAGAACTATCAAGATTCAATAGAAAGAACAAAGTCAACACTGAAAGTAATTTTAAATATTGCAGCCTGCAGGTACTATAATCTTAACTAATTCCATAGGAAAGTGAAAAATATTTACCAGAATCCATAAGAATTCTTCAAGCAAATGTCACAAGATGTCACCGCCATCGATCCTTTAAAGTGCATCATTTATGATGTGCTGTTCGTCCCATATGGGACAAGAACACGTCGGTTGCTTGTTCTCTCACTCAGCTCCACAAGAATAGCAAAACTCATACCCACATCTGAAGAAAATCAGCCCCCAACATTAACCACAGAGTACAAAAACCGTTAATTTTATCACTATACTCAAAAGCTCAAAACATACTAAGAGCCAGTTTGAAATGACTATCAAAGCACTTAGAAATCGCTGTTTTAAATACTTAGAAAGTCTTTCCAAACAAATCCGAACACTATCTACAATGTAGGTTCGAAATAGCAATGGACCTTGTAGGTAGTTGACATATTGATTGTAAAGCAAAAGAAATGACTTTAGAATCCAAAACTTCGCATGCTAATATTATGTTAAACTGCTAGCATGTTTGGGGGTGATTCTCTAATGGTTGTTTTTAATCATTCAAAATCCATTTTAATAGTATGAAAAATGCAATTAAAAAGGAAAATAAACATTGAATTGATATTGAGTGATTAAAGTTGAGTTTCAAAATGATTTTTAACCCAATAACAACGATATTAATCATTTCAAAATCACTCTCAAATATACACTATATTGTATCTAGAAACTTAGTGAATAGATTAGCCATGCACTAAACAGAAAAGTGGGAGGAGAATGAAGGAAGCAGACCTGCAAATGATGTGGTAGCATCCTTCTGCAAGTTCAACCAAATGGCTGCATCTTGCACATGGTTGCCACAAATTCTCTCTGGCCAGAGTCTTCAGCTTCGCATCTGCTGTTTGAGTGTTATGGCTTAACTTCCAGTAGGCCTCACAGGTCATACTGTTGTGCCAGGAGATTTTGCATTTGACGCAAAAAAGTTGGTGGCATTTCATGCAATTCCTGACGCCAGATCGCTCTGCATTCTCATGAGTGTCTTTTGTATACTCCAAAACTTCAGTTTTTGACATCAAAGCAGAGCATCTGGGTTGTGGGCAATAAACTTTCTCTGAAAAAGGGATGGAAGACTCCTTTAAGCGTTGTTGTATGATTTCAATTACATTGGGTGGGAGAAGCTTATCACAGCTCTCAATACTCACTGTAGATTCACAACCTTCATGAGGGCATTTTGCCTCAGATCCACCAAGAAACTTCACTTCTACGTGCTTTTTCATGCAAGAAAAACAGTATCTGTGAAGGCACCCATCAACTGTAAACATTTGATCCAATTCCCTATCTTCATAACAAATCTTGCAGTTCTCTAGCAACTGCCTGCTGTGCTCAGTTTCTGCAGCAGCCCTAAACCCTATGGCTTCGTTTGCTAACATAAAGGCAAATTTCACATCATTACGTTCTACCAAAATGGGTTCACAATAAGTGAAGTGCCCTCGAAGAAAAGATACTCGTTCGACTAATCGTGCAACCTTGCTCATTCTTGGCCTTAATCTGTCTGTAACCTGCATTCAGTAATCACATATAGCAATAAATAATTCTGCTACGGAATCTAAAAATGAACAGAATCATGGCTCACCACAGTCCAACAAAGGATTCATAGGGAGGCTTGAAGGATAAAGAAAGAATTAGCATCAAAAGACAACAACAGTGGCAAAGAGTTCTACAATTAAAAAAAAGCGATGAACAGAGAATTTTCAACTGTATCCTTTTCTTTTCAGATTGCTAGTTGAGTGTTCTAATGGTGGGTCGCCAATGTACTAACAATCTTAACAACTATCTAAATGTTGATAAATCTAAGACATCAGAATAGACAACTTTTTGTTCTAAATGTACAAAGATCGTGAAAATGCATGATTATGCTAACTTACATATCGGTAAAGCGTACGGTCATCGCAGAAGATGGAAACTCTTTCCAAGGGAAAGACAAGAGCCGCCTCAAGCCCTTCAATTAAAGTCATAAGCTCAGCAACCACGGGATTGATAGCCTCGCGTTCTCTAACAGTTTCCAATGGCTTCCTCACTTCCATCAATAAATTATTTCTCCGATCGAAAACAGCCACCACAATCACTGTTACATCTCCGACACTCTCTTCGCTAACCAAACCCTTGAAATACAATCTGAAACCTTCGGGATCAAAAAAATGATTACCTAACATATCGAGAGTAGATACGCTCGTACGGAAGGACAACCAATCGTACTCATCCCACTCGTCGTCAGAGACGTTGATAACGTCTCCGGCGACAAGGTCATGAAGCCGATGGTCCAACTCGTCCTCGTCCTCCAAAGCGTCATTGTCCAATAACATAATCGCATCGAGATTCTTGTAATCGTCGTCGAGAAATGGCGATGGCCGTGATGAAGTCGATGGTGAAGGAAATTGGGAAGTAGAGGAGAGGTGATTTAGTGAAGCGGCAATGACTTCTTCCAATTGCAAGTCATAGGCGAGTTCATCGTCGTCTAGGTCGGAATCGATGTTCATTTCTCCGACCGCCATGGATTCCGACGAGAAACGCTGCTATAAGGTGGTTACCAATTGCAATTGGCCGCTCTTTCAACTTTTGAATGACTCAATTAAGTACTTCCTTCCTAGAAAGCGTTTGTTTTTCCTCCGAAAAGAAATTATCTAAAAAAAAGGAAGACTTCGACTTATATTGGTCAAAAGGTATTGCATATAATTTTCATGATCATTCTTAAAAAATATTGGATTTTATCCCCCGGATGTTCTAGAATTTAATGTATCATCAATGGCAGATTCTCTTATTAGTTTAAAACTGATTTTGTACTTAGAACACTGACTTTTATGTGCTGAGAGAATTTGTTTAGGAATATGTTTAACAATGATTTTGAAAGTGATAAAATTTATTATCATAACAATTCGAAATGTCATCGTAAAATTAAATATTAAAGTCTCAATTGGTAATTACTATGATTTTATTTTTTATTTTTGAAAATAAAGTTATAATACTATTTCCACCTTCAAATTTCTTTTATCTTATCTACTAAATATAAATGGTTTAAAATATCAAGCCAAATTATTAAAACTAAAAAAATAGCTTTTAAAAATTTTGTTTTTTGGTTTTGAAATTTGGCTAATAATTTAATCATTGTATTTAAGAAAAATGCAAATCATGGTAAGAAATAGGGAGGAAATGATGAGGAAATAGACTTAATTTTCAAAACGAAGAACAAAAAATTAAATGATTACAAAACGGAGTCTAAATTATTTTAGAGTGATTGGAAACTTGTTCAAAGTGATCAATGTTAGAGATTTATAATTGGCAATATTTGTTTAAGGATGTGTTGTGAAACTTCTCCATGGATGTTCTTTTGAATGTCCTAACATGCGTCTTTTCAAACACTTTGTTGTTTTTTCAAGATGTTGTGTCTCCATAATAGTTTATTTCCTTATCTGAAATATTCTAGCAATTTTTATTTTTGCGATGGTGTTTTCTTTTTTGATCTGTTCATAATAGGTTTTTGCTAGGGTTGCTTCCTTTCTACTATTAATATTTTAGGAGTTGTGATAATCCTTTTAGGATCAGTCTTTTTAATAAGATTATTTGTGTCGTGGTTCTTGTGAGTGCGTATAATCTTATAAGTGTTTCAACCTAACATTATCGAAGGTTATGTTGGCGTTGATCTTGAGTCTTTCTTAAGACCATATTGATTTGTTCTTTATCAACTCGATAAAAAATTCTTGAACTTAGGGGGAGCATAAGTTTTTTCAAGTAAAGTGGTATTCATTTGATAGTGAGAATATTACATTGAGAGAGAGTATCAGTACACTTAGGGAGAGCTTAAATGATTGCTAACTAATACAGTTGTGCTTAGGGTGAGCCTAAGTCACTTTAAGAAGGAGTCTCACACTTAGGTAGAGTTTAAATGATCATTTATTGAGTTGAATTTTGCGTAGGTCACTGTATTTACGATTTATTTACATATAAGTACTGCGTTGCAATTGTAATTTCATATTAGTAAAAAAATCTTTCCCAAGCACATTGCCCCTAGACGTATGTGGTATATCGTTGAACTGGGTTAACAAATCGTGTGTTGTCTCTTTAAAGCTTTGTTCTATGATTTTCTATTTGTCTTTGGCAAGCATTGAAACATTGTGTGTAACACTCTCATTGTGTATGTTAGATAATTTTTTTTTCCAATTAGGAACATGATAAAAGTGATTCTAACTATTATAAAATCATTTCTAAATATACACTAAGGATTGGGTCTAAACTTATAATTTATTTTAGTCTAAAATTAACATAGTTTAAATAACATACACGAGTCAACACAATGAACATGAGAATAGAGCATGAATTAAAATATGGATATCGTTATTGAGATTTCAATTTGATGAGCACATCAACAAAATATCAATATTAAAGGTTTTTTTTTTTGTAAATAAGGAAATTTATAATGCATTTATTTGAAAAAATAATTGATTTATTTTTTTTAATTCCAAAACTAAGTTGTAGATGTTATTATTAATATTCATATTCTTATTGAGATTAATAGATGATAATTTATTTATGTTTTATGTGATTTATGAAAGACATAATCTAATATGAAAAAAATAAAGGGAGTGATTTATGTTACCTTTTAAATTATTGAACCAATAATTTTGAGAATAATAGAATATAAATATTAATAGTAATTTAAATATTAGAAATTCGGGTTGGGATTGGTCAACCCAAATTTTTAAATGCATAGTCGAGTTATTTGAACACTCCAGATGGAAGATTAAGACTTCAATTTGAAGTTCTCTTAATTTCGGTGTGTCATTTTTGTGTAGACTATGTTCTTAGGATGAGGATTTTCTCTTATTGTTTATTTTAAACCAGCGAATTGTTGTACTTGGATTCAAGTAATTTGAAGTTTGAAGGTTCTTTGCGATTTCCACCATACTAGAACGAGTTTAGGATGAACCTCTGGAAGTAGGAATTTTAGATATAATTATGCTATTCTGCATTTATATATATCCTGCATAATTTCTAACAAGACAAAGATATATTCACAAATATGATTATATTATGAATTGATTGATCTTGATTTGATTAGAGATACTAAATAAAAATTTAAAGTTTTTTTAGACAAAAATTTAAGATGTTTTAGTTCTATATCCTTAACTTCGTACAAAATTGATATGACCTCTTCAAATAATTTGTCACAACAAACTTTTATAATTTTAAAAAAATATTCCAATTTCAAATTAAAAGAAAAAAACCAATGGAGTAGGAAACATTAAAAGCGATAAATAAAATTAGAATTGATTATTTTCCCCATCATATAGATGTCAAATTCTCTTAAACCAAAAAAAGCAAAAATAACAAAAAGAGGGGAAAAAAAAGAAAACAAAAAACCTCTAATAATAATAATATAGACGTCGACGTTAGTAAAAGATACCTACTTTGCATTGCATGTCGCTTCTTCAATGAGAGACGATCGTCGGCTGTAGAACTAGAAAGAGAGAACCCAAAACGACAAATCGGAAAGTGACAGTGCCAGATTTGTCTTGCTCCACAAACTATTTTTAAATTAATTTAATATCTTATATGATTGTAGAAATTGATTCCCAAATTTATATAAAATAATGTCTGTACATTTAGAAAACTCAAACATAACAGCATCATTTCATTACCCAATTTCAGTGGGTACTATTGAATTAGAACAAAGAAGAAATTGCAAAAATGACATTTAAGCTTCCTCGATAATAATTTGGTTTTTAATTGTTGATACTTGAAAATTAAACCTATTTTCTTTTAACTTTTTAGATATTTATTTTTTTAAGTGAAACAATTGAATTTTTAACTAAATTTTAAGAGAAAACAAATTTTAAAGGACACGTATCCTTATCATTAAAAAGCCAATTAAAAAAATATTTTTTTCTTTTAGTTTCAAAGATGACTTGTTTTTTTAAAAATAATGGTAGAAAGTAGATAACAAAATCTTTTATAGGCTTAATTTTTTAAAAAAATAAAAATTAAAGTCAGTTTAGTAGTCATTACATCTTTCTTAAATAAATACAATTACTGAATTCTTAGCCTAATTTTAAAAAAAAATAACTTTTTTTTCAAAATTTAAAAGCTTAAATGATTATCAAAGGATGTCTTAAGTAACCAAATGAAACATTTACCTATAATACATATGGATTACCTAAAACGAACAATGTAGAGCTTCACACCAGGGGAGCAAGAGCAAACTTCATTGATTATAACCTGTTACAAAAGGAAGAGAAGTCCCAACAAAAGTTACACTTGAACATTTGAATCATTTCAAAGTTCAAATATGTCATCTATAGTCAGGCAATTTACAGGCAAAAAATCAAATCCCAAGTTGGATCATTTGAAGAGTGAGCTTGGAGGATGGTTTTTTTTTTTTTTTTTTTTTTCTTTCAAATAAAATAATAAAACTCATCCTCTGAATCATAAAGCTCTTCTTCTCCATCTTCCTCATCGTAGTATTGATCATCATGATCAAAGTCTCTATCATCGTCATTATACCAAATACGATCCTCTGTCCAAAGCGGGCAAGAACACGTCGCCTTTTTATCTTTCCATTCTGCTCCACATTTATAGCAAAACTCATGACCACATCTACAACAAAAGGACGAGAAGGGAGTTTATTCGAGGTCGAAATGAACAACTGCAAACTAGATTCGGTTTAGATAAATTGCAGGTATAAATTGAAAAAAACACTCGCAAATACGCTATTCTAGACATTCATGGTGAACCATCCAGAAAACAAATAAAGGAATGATCGGAGTTTCAAGATAGATAACCTTCATTTCACTTTTCCAACATATACAGTTATGTATCCATAAACCTAACGTTTACAAATTCAAACAAATAAAACCAGTTCCATTCCATTTTTCATGTATTACTATTTTGATTCCCGTTCTTCAATCAAGTTCAACTTAATACGTAGGGAAAAATGTAAAGAATCTGTCAGAATTACATGCCAAACAAAAATTTCAAATCAGATGGAAACACCTGAGATTAGTCAAGGCTAAAAGTATACTTAAAGACAGATACTAAAAACCACAATAACGAGTAAATTCGGGTTAAAGTGAGAGTTAAAAACAGAGTTAAGTTTCTACATTTTTACTACATATTTTACTTCGGCAATAGAAGTTTACCTGCAAGTCATGTGATGGCAACCTTCAGCAAGTTCAATCATGTGATTACACTTCACACATTGGCGCCACAGATATGTTGATGCCAGGGACTTCAATTTCACATCTTCCGTTGGAAGATTATTTGACCTTTTATAGTCATTGCATGTTATGTGATTATGCCAAGGAACCTTACAGTCAATACAGAAAAGACCATGACACTTCATGCATTTCCGCACTCCAGATTGGTTGACAGCACCAAGGATTTCTTTAGTGTATGCCAAGACCTCAACTTTTGTCATGAGAGTTGAACATCTTGGATATGGACAATAAACTTTCTCAGCAACAGGTATGGAAGCTTCTTTAATTCGTTGGCGCATGGTAGCCATATCTTTAGGTGTTAAGAATTTTGCACAGCTATCAACATTCAGGTCAAACTTACAGCCATCGTGCGGACACTTGGGCACCAATCCTTGAAGTAATTTCACTTCCACGTGTTGTTTCATACAAGAAAAGCAGTACCGATGCGAGCAGCCATCAACTGCAAACATCCTATTAACATCACAATCCTCCAAACAAATAACACAAGTCTCATTTAGCTTCTTCTTTGGAGCAGGAGCTTCAGTTTGTATGATCTGAGGAACTATTGCATCCCTAGCTAGTTTGAATGCATATTTGATATCATGTCGAGCAACATGCACAGGATAGCAAGAGTCAAAACGTACTCGAAGATGAGCTACCTGACTGAGTAGAGCAGCGATCTTGCGTTGCTTGGGTGGCCATTTGCCAGTAACCTGTTCATGAGTTAGTATAACAAGATGTTGGATTGTTTGATGTATTTCTAGAAATAAGTTGCAAGTGAAAAACTTAACCTGAGATCAACAATTTCATAGAAAAACACTGAAGCTTAGGAGCACATCTAAATTACCTATTTTGGAACACTGCTTTTGTTAAAACAGACTTTAAAATATTACTAGGAAAAGATGACAGCAAGCTACAGGCTTGAGGATGCATTACTACTAATTGTTGTTATAGAGAGATGAAACCCTAATCATACTAGCCCAATATCGTCAAACATCTGCCATCTACAACATCCTGCTCGACATCAGTTGTTAATATATCTTACCATTTTCAATATCACTTTAAAGCACACCCATCTTCTTCAATGTTTGACAGTTGACTCGGTTCTAACTTCTAGATGATATTTCTGCTAATGGGAAGTGAGTTTAGAATCTCCTTCTATCATGATGCTCAACAAGAAACTGATCACTATTTCTTTATGGATATTACTTATAAATTATGGGTTGCCTTTAAAGTTTGAAACTAAACAGTGAACTTCACATCGAATCATTTTGAAACTCCATACACTCGTGTAAAAATATAGAAACAGACCTAATCCCTCAAATAGCCTAAGCAAGGATTTAAAACGGGTTTTCACCAACATTGTCAATACAATTTTTACAGTCATCTACGCCATTATTAAAGTAATATGTAAGGGTCCCATGCCACGTGATACAAATATACCATCATATAAATGTCTCGAGATCGATGTAGAAGACAACTAAAGTTTTTTAATACAGAGTTATCTTGGAAGCAAGGCCGTGGATAAACAAGTAATTGCCAGAAAATTGTTCAGGATTAAACAATGAACAAGAGGACAGAGAAGGCTTACGAATTGAAAGAGAGGATAGTAATCGCAGTAAAAACAAAGTCGCTTCAATTTCAAATCCATAGCTACATCCAGTCCTGCGATCAAAGCCTTAAGCTCAGCCACTATTTTACTCCTTTCATTTCCTGCAAGGCGTCTTTTCACTTCGACCACTAATTTATCCTCCGGATTGCAAATAGCAACACCGATTCCTGCCACAAAGCGTCTCTCATTTCCAATATCTTCCTCGATCACCAAACCCTTGAAATAGAGCTTAAAAACTCCCCGATTCTCAACGCCATTCGAGCATCCTTCGCCGAAGGGTTTACGAGAAGTATCACCCTGAACTCTCCAGTCATCATCGGGAATATTTAGAATATCCCTCGCGAAACCGTGATTGTGAACCTGAGGGTGAAGTTCATCGCCAGTCCTGCGCATATCAAACTCCGATTGCAGCCAGTCTTGTAATATCTCATCGTATTTCGCGATGTCCCTGGAATGGAGTGTGCCGATTCTAGAGATATCAACGCGTTCGAAATCTTGAAATTCTGGCCGAGGAATCGAGGAGGAGGAAGACGATGAAGCGAGTGATGCGACGAGAGCTTCTTCGAGTTGGAGGTTGTACGCAAGATCGAGGTCCGATTCGAGTGCTAAGGCGTCCATGAGATCACAAAAGTGCTCGGAAACTATGGCGTTCAAGTCTTCGCCGTCGGAATTTAGAGAGGGTTTGGCGGCCATAGTCGGGTTGGCCGGAGTCGACATTGGGATTTTATTTATTTATTTATTGGAGGACGATGCAATAAAAATTACTAGGAAAATTTCACAAAATGATCTAAAATCTAAAATTTTTTCTAGTAACGACCTCTTCCTAAAAACTTTTTTACCACATCTTTTCCCATTTCAAAACTATCCCCGGTTTTCTTCAGCCTTCAGACCACACCACATTTCTTGGGAAAATTGTACGGATGACCCAATTTTAGGGTCCAAAATGTCAAATGACCAATTTTAAAAAAATAATGTCAATTGACCCTCTGCTTACGTCATCACGGGAATAGATTACAAAAATTGTCCCTGATAACCCTTTCGCTCTCGCTGTCTGTTCATCTTCCATCGTGGTATGATTGTTTGTCCCTGTATGATTGATTTGACAATTTTCACAAAATCTGTCTACAACTTAAAATCGTTAATACAAAAATGGTGTATTCTTTAAAATCTAAACTTCATTTGAACTATCATTTTGTTGAATGGAGATTTATTGAACGAGGTTTTCCAGAGCAGAGTTTTTCTGAACCAAACGGAGTTTTTAGAACGAGATTTCAGAATGGAACAAACTTTTCTTGAACTTGGTCTCATTGGTGTTTGTAGAAACGTGGTCTCAAAACAGGTATGTATAGACATTGTAAAATAGCATAACGAAAAGGGTGTGAGAAAGAGGGACAAAGAGAAAGGTGGAGAGAGCGACATTGAGCGACAACGAGAGGGTGGGCTTGAGCGACAGCGAGAGAGTGGGCTTGAGCGACAGCGAGAGAATGAGCTTGAGCGATAGCGAGAAATGCAAGAGCAAGAGACAAGAGAGCGAGACGCGCGAGAGCGACAACGAGAGAGATCCATGTATTTTACTATCTGCTTAATAAAAAATGTTCTCTTGCTTTGTAGGATGACACGGAAGTGTGTACTAATTCGATACGGAGGTCATTGGGATGAGAACCAAAATTTGTATGTTGGAGGCGAGCTAACAGGAATCATTGTGCCTATTACCTTGAAGTATGAAGAACTTAAAGCTCACGTTTACAGGATTGCAAATGTAAGTTGCTCAAAGTTTGATGTTGTTATGAGAGTTAAATATAAGCTTGACTTTGAAGCCCCTCCACATTACATACGAAATGATGGTGATGTTGACTTCGTTCTTTGCTAGGATGATCTTTCTACAATTCAGATATATGTAACACTAAAATCATACCACGACGGAAATGTGAATATAAGTGATGATCGTATAGGTGTAGATAGACAATATGAGGCATCATATGAACTTAATCGAGAAGAGGGTGATATCCCATTGTCTATGAACACTCAACCATCAGCATTATCAATAGACAATGACAGCATTCATGCAGTGAACTTGGAAAGAGAAACTCAATGTAACAGATCTATGCCTGGTAATGAGAGATCAGCATACTTGAATTTTATGGATTGTGGTCCATCAGAAGAGAGTGATCCTTTCATGGTCGATAATGAGAGATCAGAAGGATTAAATTCTATAGACCGTGGTTCTTCAGAGGTGCATAAACCTGCAGTGGCTGTTACTGAGAGATCAAGAGGATTGAATTCCATGTCTTCATGTCGTAGAGGGGAATTGATTAGCCTGGCACCTCTTCATCTGAGACAGATGTTGAAGTTGGTCAAAATTTTTTGAGTAAGAGTGATTTAAAAATGAGATTGTCTATTCTATGCATAAACAATAATTTTGAATATAAGGTAAGGAAGTCAACTAAGTATTTGTTCACTGTTAAATGTATAGAGGATAATTGTAAGTGGAGCTTTCGTGCGGTTAAAATTCCAGGGTGTGACATATTTAAGATCACGAAGTATATGCGGTCGCACACATGTTCTATTGGAATTTTAAATCATGACCATAGACAAGCAATGGCTGCGGTAGTTGATGAACTAATCAAAGACAAGTTTACAGGTATAGGACGTGGTTATAAACCTCGTCACATTGTCGAGGATATGAGGAGAGAGTACGGCGTAAACATAAGTTACGATAAGGCGTGGAGTGCAAGGGAAACCGCTTATGCTCTCGCCAGGGTACTCCAGAAGAGTCTTACGCTGTTCCACATGCAATGGTGAAGCGTTAAAGATGGAGAATCCAGGTACAAGGTTTGAAATCGAATTTGAAAATGATGTCCATTTTAAGTACATGTTTATGGCATTAGGACCTTGTATTAGAGGTTTTTCAAGTTGTCGGCCGATGATAATTATTGATGGATCGCATCTAAAAGGAAAATATAAAGGGACCATGTTGGTCGGAATCTCCATGGATGGCAACAACCAAGTTTACCCACTAGTATATGCCATAGTGGACAATGAAACTGATCGAGCTTGGAAGTGGTTTATGTCGAACTTGAAGTGTGCCATTGGAGAACCCCCTAACTTGGTGTTTGTGTCTGATCGAGCGGTATCTACTGGAAATGCCATTCGTGTAGTTTTTCCCACAACATTTCATGGATTGTGCACCTATCACCTATAAAATAATATTCTTTCGAACTTTAAGGAAAACACGATTGTTGGGATGTTCAAGAATGCAGCCAGGGCATTTCGCATGGCAGAGTTCCAAGTACACTGGGACCAACTACGTATTCTTCGAAATGGTGCAGTATCGAGATATTTGGAGGATATTGGTCTTGAAAGGTGGGCACGTGTTTACCAAACAGAACGAAGATACGATAACATGACGTCCAATAGTGCAGAGTGTTTCAATTCATTGACCAAAGAATATCGACAGCTGCCCATAATGTGCTTGTTGGAACACGTTCAAGGCCTCATCCAGTCATAGTTTTATGAATGGAGAAATTATTGGGCATCTCGAACAACGTCACACTCGGACTACTGTGAAAACCGATTAGCAACTGAGTGTGACAAAGGCAGACGATATCAAGTTGAGCCAATTGATTGTTATAGGATCCATGTGTGGGACAATCGATTGGACGATATTGCGAACCTTCATACGAAGGAATGCACATGCAAGAAATTTGACTCACTCGGTATCCCATGTTCGTATGCGATTGTGGCTACGCGAGAAAGAAACATCCCCATCCATGGTTTGTGCAGTCCATTCTATAGCATGACTCCCTCATGTCTGCTTATGCAGAGTCTGTAAATCCACTCGGTCACATATCTAAATGGAAGAGACCTCCGGGATATGTGGAAAAGCATATTGCACCTCCTAGAATAGTGGTACAGGTCGGGCGGTGAAGAGTACAAATAATACCATCAAGAAGAGAACAATGCAGATAAATAAAATATGGTAGGTGTGGGAACTATGGGCATAATCGGCAAAACTGCAGTGAACCGCTGACGATCGGGCGACCCATTGACTCTAATACAAATGATTCAAATGTCGGTCGATTGTAGTTGTCTATGTGCCATTTGTCTTTGTAATTGTCTAAACGCCACTTGTCTATGTAACTGTAACATTCTATGTGCCACTTTAATCCTCAAAACTGTAATTTTTTATGTGTCACTTGTCATTCTAGAAACTTCTATTGTCTCGCTTATGAGTTTGATTACTAGAGTTTGTCTATTCATGAATCTCTTCAGATATCTCGCTTTATAAGTTTGATTACTAGAGGTTGGCTATTCTTGAACCATTCTGGAAACTTGCGCATCTCGCTTTTAATTTAACCTGTTGGCAATGAATCCTTTTATAAGTGTAATTAATGAATCCCTTCAAATGTCTCACTTATCTAAGTTTAATTTAACTTGTTGGCTATTCATGAATGAATCTTCTTCTATATTCATGGTAGTTCTACACTAACAATTCAATCCGTTTTATAATTTTAATTTAAATTAATTTAATCCCTTTTAAAGTTTGATTACTTAAATTAAACTTAAATTAAATTCTGCACTTATAATTTAATTTAACTTGTTGGCTTAATGAATCCCTTCAGATGTCTCGTCCCTTCAGATGTCTCGCTTATCTAAATTTAATTTAACTTGTTCGTTATTCATGAATGAATCTTTCTGTATTCATGGTAGTTCTACACTAACAATTTAAATAACATGTTAGTAAAAGCTAAATTACATCAATAATATACATAATATACATGTACGTCAATAATATGGAGTGTTCGTCCACTATTGACATGCCAATTGCATCCTATAGTCAGTCATCTTATCCTTAGTTATTACAGATGGGTCACTACCAGTCACTACATGTTCTAAGAATTTTACAACAAAAATTCCATAATCTAACGACCCGTGCTGTGTATTCGTAGAGGTAGGTCAGGTTATCTTCCATTGAGACGTTTCGATGTCCGGCTTCGAACGTTTCAGGTCACAGTAGTGAAGAAGCGAAGGTAGAGTGTAAGTCAACGGTTCAAGGAAAGACTCCAGCTTCTTCTTCGATGTCATGGAAGGTAGTGAATCAAATACAAACAACCGGCCTCTATTTAGATCGAATGCTACCAACATCCAATGCTGATCAATGTTTGTTGACGTGTATACGAAGTCCACACCTGACCACTTGACATCAAATTTACCCATGAAATAATCCGGTAACGTCACATTCGCCCATGCTACGACAACTTCCAAGGTCGACTTATTCTTGATATGTTTGTAGACCCCATCTCGAGAATTTAGATGACTCTACACAACGAAAAGAACATTAAAATACATAATAGTCAACTAACGTATTCCTATTCAAAAGTGCAGTAAATGGTTACCGTTATTCCAATTGGCAGGATGGTGAAGCGAGCCATACACATGTCTGGTCGCCTATAGAAATTTTCTTGCATGAACTCAAAAATGATATTTAGGGTTTGCATCTAGAACAAAATATACGTTAGGAGAGGGTTTATAACTGTATGTACTTGGTAAAAAGGACAAGGATCATAAACTTACGTCACACTCAACCCATGAACTTGGTTCAGTCAACTCCTGGAAAAAGGTTTTGAATAATGGCTGAACTGCATTTTCTCGAACCTCGTTGTCCGTGTTCTCATCGGCAATCCAGTTCACCATTTCCTTCAATGTAGCTGTTGGAACCTTATGCTCCAAGGAGTATTGGATCGTCGCTTTAAACTGCATCGTAATTACCCCAGGGAGAGGGTACTTAATATTTGGACGATCCAAAGGAAGTTGAACCCTAACTTCCTTCTCTTTTGTTATTTTCTTCTTTCGTTTAATGGGAGGTGTGTACTTATCAACGACCTTCCTCTTACGCGTTGTTTTTCTACTCTCGACCATAACCTACAGAAATATAACAAAATGTTGAACATGTTGAATAACAAATATGAAGAAAGAAATTTTCAAATCACATAATGATCATACCTGTGAATCGAAATGTAGGATGTTAGAAGAGGTCGTGATATCGAGCTGTACAGGTGGTGGTGGAGGTGGGATCGGTGGAGGTGCAGTAGGTGACTTAGGTGGAGGTGAGGTAGGTGACTTAGGTGGAGGTGGTGTAGGTGACCTAGGTAGAGGTAGAGGTGGGGTAGGTGACCTAGTATAGTCGGGATGGGGGACATAGTGGCATTTTGTGGAGTAGGAGACCTCGTCGGCATTGTGGAACCTTTCATCGACTGTAATAGAGACAAAATAGTTGACAATTGGCCTTTCGTGTTTCTCACATTCGTCTTTAGGTTCAATACACGGGCATCTAAGCTCGATATTGAGTCGTCGTTGCTCCGCAGGTAGGTATATACTTTAGGTTCAAAATTGACTCCCTCCTTGCGGCCCGAATCCTCCGGGACAAAACACTCTTCTTCAAACTCAGGACGTACATCACCAACCACAAGCACATTATGAAACATATCCTCACTAGGAGTGTAAGTAGGCTGGTGGATGCTTTGATCCCCATCAGATTCTTCATCTTTCGCTCCACCTTCTGAATTACCCTCCTGTTCACCTTCCTCACCTTTTGAACCATTATTATCTGAACCACCATCACTATTTGGACTACTAGAGCTCTCTGAACTCTTGGTGTCAGAGTGTGCTTGTCTTACCGTCGTCTATCAATTAGGGCGTCCTGAAACTCCTTCTCAGCCTCGGACATGACAAGACCCTCTTTGACTTTTGTCTGCATTAAGAAACCCAGTAAGATGGTTAGTGTATATTTAACTACCGAATAAACATACTATGGCTACATAGATTACACTTACATTTTCAGACTAAAAAAATGTCTCTCTCAAGTGTTTTGAATGACACCGAGTGGGAGCATGACCACCGTAATGTATGAGGAATCACTACCTTGCTCTTTCGAGTGGCAACGTTTCTTGCTATTGACGAAAGGATCTCATACGTCCACCCCTAAATCCAAATAACTCAAATTTATAACTATGTTAATGTTAAACCAAAGATAAAGTTAGGTTAAGGAACATCTACCTGGAATGTTTGGGGAAATCCACGGAGCGAGTACTTCACAACATAATTTTTATTTCCCCTCACCTTCTTCTTGTATAGACCAACCTTGTCTTTAAGTGCAGTCTTCAGGGAGTCGAGTGTCCTTTGCCGAATGATTGTACCCCAATCAAGAGAGTTATAGTAGTCTATGTCCTCAATATCGTCAAATAGGGTACAATCCACAACATTCTTTTGCTTGTTTTTACCCATCATTGCAACCTCTGTGTAGTATACTAGGGTAATTTTCACTTCATCCTCATCATTTTCAAATACCAATTCTTTTTATTCTTCTTCAAGCAAATGCAAGTGGAATGCATCTGAGGCCAACCGACTACCAAAGTACTTGATAAAAAGTTCATATGAGGACTCCTCACTCCATCCAACTCGCGTAGGAGACCGCCACAAACCAGTGATCAACAAAAAGTCGTCCTTTGAAAATGTGACGACCTTTCCTCTAACAAAGAAACTGATTGAGTCCATTCCAGAGCTCTTCACTTCCCTTAATAACATATGGTGGATTTGAGGGTTGTTGAATACAAGTTCAATGTTTAGGAATCGACCAAAAATTGTTCTCTTGAACATCTCTAACTGCCTTTCAGTGAGCTTCTGCTTTACAATCTTGTTGGCATTGGCAACATGGGCCAGGCAAGTTACTTGCCCGGGAAATCTATCAACTTCACGAATTTTCAAAGATTTCGACATCTTAAATTACTCCTTCATTGTTCAATGAACATTCAATTTATCAGTTAACAGGTCCGTACTAAAAAATCACTAACAAAATATACTGTAAAAGTTTCGCTAATCTCGCTATCTCTTGCTAATCTCGCTCATCTCGCTCTAGTACATCTCGCTCTCGCACATCTCACTTTCGCTCGAATCGCTCTAGTACATCTCGATTTTGCTCGAATCGCTCTAGCACATCTCGCTTTAGCTCGAATCGCTCTAGCACATCTCACTTTTGCTTGAATCGCTCTCGCACATCTCGCTTTTGCAAACTCGTCCACTAACTTGTCATCTAACTACATATTCTTCGTCCTCAACCAATGCAGAACACATCGAAACCCAAAATAAAAGACCGATCAAACAATACCAACCTAAACAGACACAACACAACATGAAAGAAAAAAAATTAAATTCACTAACCCAGTAGAGAACTTCGATTATGGCAGTAGAGAACTTTGATTACGACAGTGATGGTTTTGCAGAGCGAGATGAACGATACTTGCACGTACAACAATTTGTTTTCCCTAATTTTGAGCGGAGGGGGAGACCGTTGAGTTTGAGTTGAGCGCTATAGACTAGAGGGGCATTTTTGTAATCTATTCCCATGATGATGTAAGCAGAGGGTCAATTGACATTATTTTTTAAAAATGGGTCATTTGACATTTTGGACCCTAAAATTGGGTCACTCGTACAATTTTCCCACATTTCTTCTTCCTTCTATGATTTCTTCAACCCTTCATTTAATGTGCATTCAATACACCACCAACATTCCACCAAAATATTTATTCCCAACTAATATTTTGAAGAGAATGAAACGTCACTCTTATTATTCACTTTATGTCGTCGAACTCCCCATGAAATTCTCTCATTGTTCTCTCGTAGCTTTCTCTCAGAGTTTCAGCCCAACATCTTCGGATTCTCTCATAGCTTTCATCGTCGGATTGAGTCCACATTTCTTCTTCCTTCAACGGTTTCTTCAACCCTTCATTCAATGTACGATTTCTTCAGCCCTTCATTTAATGTACGATTTCTTCTCCCAGATCGCTTTCTTAATAAGTGTCGTTTAGCATTAAATTACTGGACGATCGTTTATACATTCATACGCGGTCATTTATACATTACTATGTGATCGTTTATACATTAATACGTAGTCGTTTATTATGCGATCGTGTATAAATTACTACATGATCGTCATAAATTACAATACGATCGTATAGTAAATTATAAACGATCGTGTATTAAATTATACACAATCATATAGTAAATAATAAATGATCGTGTAGTAATTTATACACGATTGTTTAGTAAATTATAAACGATCATTTAGTATATATACACAATCGTTAGTACATCACCATGCAATCGTTTATACATTACTATGCAATCGTTTACTACACGATCATGTAGTAATTTATACACAATCACATAGTAATTTATAAACGATTGTGTACTAATTTATATAATACGATCGTTTATACATTACTATGTGATCGTTTAGACATTACTATGCAATCGTTTACTACATGACCATATAGTAATTTATACACGATTGCATAGTAATTTACTACATGATTGTATAGTAATTTATACACGATCACATCTTTGTATGATTTGGTGGGGATTGGGATGAGTCCAGAAGAAATTATGTTGGTAGTCATATGAAAGGTCTGAAAGTTAGAAATGATATAACAATCAATGAATTAGTGAGTATGATGTACCAACGACTGAATATCAATCCGGATATGTTTGATATACATATCAAATGTTGCTACAATCTATTGGTCCTGGCTCCGCCAATTGACATAGTCGACGGTGAAGATCTTAGCTTCTTCTTAGAAGGCAGTGAGGCATCTCGGATGTCGTTATTTGTATCAGTTACACCTTTTGAAAGTCAATGGCATGCACAAACATTGTAACTATTAGAGCATATCCGCGAGTGGCTACAAGGTTTGTTCTATATCCGACGTACACACGCAATGGCATGCACAAACATTGTAACTAATTATGCAATAAGTATTCTTAAGGAATCAGAATTGATGTCTAGAACATATCGTGTTTCTCTGGTGGATATGCATATAATTATTGTGGACGAAGGATATTTGGGGGGGTTGGTTTACCTTTGTTCACGGACATGTACGTGTATTGAGTTTAATTGCCTCGAGATCTCATGCTCCCATGCAATATCTACAGCGACCCTGAGAAACATTAATGTTCAAACATTATATGCAAAATGGTTTACAGTTGAGTATGTGCTTGCTGCTTACGCTGAACCAATCTTCCCAATTGGACACAGTCAAGAATGGGTTGGAGATTTTTTTTTTTTTTTTTGGATAAATCCACCTCCATTAAAAACCAATTTTTACTCGCCTCCAATTTTACAGATGAATTGGGTCATGGGTTAAGTAGATGAATTGGGCTTAAAAGTTTGGACTCCAAGTTTTGTCTCCACAAATGACAACCAACGATCTCCCACTTGGAGACAAAACGATGATCTTGCCTCCTACTGCAATGAAACTTTGTGATCTTGACAAACTCCAAAATTCTACTCTCACTAGGACTATTATCTCTATGTATTTTGACAAACTCTAATGTTTAACTGTGAAACCCAGATTTTCATTTTCCTTACTTAAGCAGGTGATTAAAGGAATTAACTAAGTGGAAGTTAAATCCTATGTTAAAGAGTAGGAAAATTCCAAGTGTTTAAATAGATTTGTTAAGTAGCTTTGAAATAAGCTTAAACTGATGAAAATTTGGTTAAGTATAACCATGCATTGGAAGCCAAGAAAAAAATAGCTAAGTATTAGACAATGCGTTGGCCTTGTGCTAAGCGTTGGTGTGGTGCCATGCGTTGGCCATGAATATTTGAGGGGTTATTTGGGCGTTGAAAGAGGTTATAGTATGGCCAAGAGGAAAGGCTATGCGGGGACAAGCATGCGGCAGCCAAAGTCTTGGGAGGTTAGTAGAGCATGCGGTAGCCTCAAGTTGTATGGACATAGGCGATAGGCGCTGGAGATGTGTGCGCGGGTTGATCGTGTAGTAAATAAGCAATGCTACACAATGGTATGCGACGATGCTACACGATGGTATGCGATGATGCTACATGATGGTATGCGACGATGCTACACGATGGTATGAGAAGATGCTACACGAAGGTATGCGGAGATGCTACGCGATGGTGTGCGGCGATGCTACGCGATGATGTGCGGCAATGCTACACGATGGTGTGCAGTAATGCTACGCGATGGTGTGCGGCAATGCTACGCGATGGTGTCATGCGGCAATGCTATGCGATGGTGTCATGCGACAATGCTATGCGATGGTGTCATGCGGCAATGCTATGCGATGGTGCTATCCGACAATGCTATGCGATGGTGCTATGTGGTGGCCTTGCTAAACGATGAGCTAGGCGATGAGACAAATGATGGTGAACGCATGGTGAATTGTCTTTGCATTGCTAAGGTTTGTGGTAATAAGGTTTATGAGGTTTGTTGCGTTGTTCTTGAGTAAGAGACTAAGGACGTTGACAAGCAACTAAGACATACATGCGATGGTCATGAGGGATGCGTTAGCAAGAGACTAGGTGATGGTAAGTTATACTATGAGGCGTTGAGTTGAGACTTAGCTTGACTCAAGGGTTGACATGCGTTAGAGATGTGCTATATGCGTTGGACATCTGAGGCATGTGGACGCATAGGACAAGGCTTGAGCAAATAGTATGCGGTGGAAGAAGGTTAGTCATAATCCTAGTTGAGAGCATAAGGCAAAGGTAAGCCATGCGGTAAAGGGCATGCAGCCAAGGGGGAGCCTTGCGAGCATCTAGCATATACGAACAAGTTGCGTCAATGGGATGCACAAGGTAAGGTTGCGTTAATTGGGAATGGCACAATCGAGGTTAGTAGGTCGCATATGGGGAAAGGTGCTAGGCGGCAATGGCTTGAAAGGTGTTATGTTGAGTTTTAAAGACACCGCAAGGGCGCAAAGATGGGATGGACGCATGCGCCAATGGGTGGTGTCTGGACATAAGTGTGTTGCGTCAGTCGGATGAATGCATATGAAGTTAGATGGACGCAATTGCAGTAGATAGATGCATTGAGATTGGATGGACGCATTCAGGGTTGTCATCCAGACATGTGGCTTGTTAGGAAAAAAATCTTAAGTCTTAAGGAAATGAGGTGGATGCACAAGAAGACATGCAAATGTGAGGGCTATGTGTTGGCTAAAGGAAGAGGAAGACACCTTGGATTGCGATGATGTAAGGTTGCGTTAATAGTGTAAGGAAAGGACACTTGGACATTCGGCCAAGTAGGAGGTGTCGGCCTTAGAGAGATTGTGGACGCCTATAAATAGGGCCAAGGACTTCAGATCATAACTCAAATTCTCTTCAAAGGATAAAGGCTGATTGGGAGAAGACTATGCGTTGATGGAAGAACGCATGCGTTGGTAGCAAGACCATGTGTTGGTCAAGAGGTTCTAGAGGGAAAGATGTCGTCGAACAGGAAGGTCTGAAAGTAGCATCAACTTGGGACGAGGAGTTCTCCCAGAATACTTATGCATTTGGAGTGATTCTAAAGCCACATGAAAGCCCTGAGAGTCTATTTTTCAGGGTAGGATTTCAGAGAAGAAGCTCCAAGGAATCGGGTTAGAGAATGAGGAAAAGACAGAAGGGTCGAGCTGTCGGGTAAGCTTGGGCCAGCCTTGATGTTTTGATGATTTCGGCCAAACCACGAGGATTTATAAGCTAATATTTTAGGGTAAGCTTCCTGAGACATTTTAAAACATGTTTTCAGAAGGAAGTATCTTAAAATAAGTTCTGGAACTATAAGTAATCTAAGATTATAATTGAATCTGGAATTTAGGGTTCAAAAGGGAAACCAAGGAAACCTAAGGAACTTCGGAAAGGAAAGTTCCTAACCAACCAAGGTGAGTGGTTATTCTATTGTTTATATGATTTATTTCTATGTATATATGTGAATATATATATAGGTTGTGTTTGAAATATTGGCATGATCGGGAAATGGTTTTTTCCTAAATTGATTGTTGTTGTATTGTTGTCATAATGCGTGTGTCATTGTGTCGGAACGAGATTTGTACTCAGGATGCTGTTAACATGCCTTGAGGACGTTTTGCTGGAAATTTACAGGTACCTGATGGAAATTGTCAACGTACTCAAGCATGACTAACAGGAACTAATAATATACTCAGCGGACTATAGGGTTGTGTCCAAAATTTGGTCATCGCGGGTTATTCGCGGAGAATACCCGGGGAAGATACATGGTCATGCCAGGGTTGTCTAGCTGATAGGCTGGGGTGATTACATTTTATTATGTGATTGTTGTTGATCGTGGAATTGTATTCTCAAAAATGAATTTTTAAAATAAAATTTATGTTTGTTTAAAGAATGGTTGTTGTAAACTTTGTAATCAAGTCTTGGAGTTGTATGAACATTACATTGTTGTAATATAAAATGGGCCTACTTAATCAGTTATTGTTATCTCCTTGACTTAAAGTTTATTGAATGTAGTAAAGAGGTTTAGTTGGGCAGTAGGTATCACAAAAGGGTGGTATCTGCGGTCCCTCACGCCTCTCCTCGGGATCAGGAGTGCAGATTCGGGGTGGGGTGTGACATTAACATAAAACCTATAAAATTAACAAAGTAACAAAATAGGAAACCATAAAAAAATAACTGTAGTTCATCTATACTTGTCTCGAGATATGAGCAAGCTACGGGTAATTATCCTCCAAATATGAAATATAGCCACGTACTCACACTTCAGTGAAGTGGTAACAACTGACATCTTCTCCAATCTGAACACATATTCTTGAAGAAGACATATTATGCAAGTGGCTTGACTCCTTCTTTCAAGCCTACTGCTAAGCGGGATTTGACCCTAGCAATTGTTTGAAGGAATGGAATTCTTCGCTGAAGTGTATGAATGTCGTGACATTGACATTTAGTTTTGAAAACAATAAATACAGAGAAGTATACAGAGAACATAGCATAAACATTCAAACCTAAAGCATGCTTCTATAAAAGAGAAAATGAGAAGAGTAAATACTAACCCCTTGAAGACCTCTTCTTCATGTAAATCCTCTCTATTGAGATCACGAACTCTTCTCTGCAAAATACAAGAACTTCTTCCCGAATTCACAAACACTACAAACAGCACATGCAAAAGACATTACCACTCAGTGACCTTGGTATTCTCTGACAATGAATGAAATTGCAGGATTTCTTTGGAGTTTTTGGGAAAGGGAAGGTTATTACAAAAAGGTTGTAAGAGTTCTTTCTTAGGAGAGATTTTTCTATTAATTTCACATCTCTTCATCTTCTCTTGTGAAGAAAATCATCCACATAAAGATGAGGAATGGGAGTTATTATAACTCCCCACACACGTAAAATCAATAACTCCCTGTAATAAGGAGTTAATAATAATAATAATAATAATAATATATTGTATTATATATAATCTAACTAACTGATTAATTAACTAACTCTTAATTAATTAATCATATAATATGCATTTTAATCATATTAAATTGCTTATATCTCTTATAACCTATAGTTTTTAATACGAATCTTATTCATATTAAATTTTAACGTATAGTATTCACGTGAATCTTATTCATATAAATAATATTTGAATCTCATTAAAAAATTTATTTCACACATATTATATAGTTTAAATTATAAATTATACTTACAATTAATTATATACTATAATATATTATACATTATATTTTTATATTAATCACATTATTATAATTAATACCTTTAATTCCCATAAATAATTTGAATAATTTTAAATTAATTAAAAACATCTATTCCTTGTTTTATCCTTAGTGAGTTAGCAAGGAGACCTTATGGACCTACAAATTAGAAGCTCCAATAAAATAATATTAATTAATTAAATTAGTCAACATTCATTAACTGTAGGTCACTGCACTATTCGATTGTAGATATATTTTTGTGTCCATGTATATAACTAATCAACAGTAAGTCGACCCTTTACATATTGCCCATAACTATAATGAGATCAAATTACTGTTTTACCCTTGTAGTTACATCTTATTCCTTAAATACCGTTGATCCCTTTAATGAACAAATAGTTTATAGTCCAACTATAAACTAATCCTTTTTGGGCTGGTGAGAGGGTGAGATCTCATTGTTCAAGACACGAAATTAGTCATTAAGGGAGCAATGCATCTACTTACCTAGGAAAGAAGTGTGTTCTAAGCTCCCCACTCGGACAAATTCTCAAAATGGTAGGCTTATTGAGTCGGCGAATCTAGCCACTCTCACCCATATAGATCAAGGGATTGCCCTTATAGGTAAGAGTTCACAACTCACTTAGGATTAAGGTCGAGTTACCTATGATCATCCTTGTGAAATGTTACTCTCTTCAAGTAACGAAGTTATAGAGAGAGACTAATCATTTCGTGGCCTGGTCTTTTACAAACTCTTTAGATAGAATACCCTTACTCACATGTCTCTACATGAACGATTAGGATCACATCATTTGCAACACTTTACAACTATTGTATCAATTATAAAGTAGGTTGTATCTGTTGTGTCACCAAGATAAGGTGGAACTTTATCCATATACTACAGACCATTTAGGTTATTACTTAAACATGATCCACTTTTATGTCAACCACATACATGTTTAAGTTACATAAAATAACCTTGGATCTTAGTTTCTTGGATTGGGTTAATACAATCTAAATGTCGAATAAAGTAACTTCTTATTTTATTAAATAAATAATGCATGTACAAATTTCAAACTATGAAACTCATGAGTTTTAGGGCACTAACCCTAACACTTCTTGGGTCTTCCAATCTAATACGTTTACTCGCTTTGGCGAGATCAATCCATTCGAGTGTCTGAAAATTGAGATTTCGTGATAGTCATCAACTTTCCTTCTTGGATTTCCTAATTATTTTTGAAATGATGGATCTTGATCTTACTGATCGAAATTGGCTATCATTGTCGATGGCTCGACTTCACCTCTATACTTGTCATCTACTAACTGGCATTCTTCGCCTCGCCGTTCTTTTGGCAACATCAAATTGACATTTGTATAGTGTAGAATATTTGTGGCCAACGACTACTACCTAGGATCCTAACATGAGTTTACACTGACGACTAACAAACTCACAACTGTATGTTGGGGTTGATTCCCCAAATCACGTAGGGTTCTGTAGTTTGTAATTGTATTGTACAAATACTTTATTTATTTAATAAAATATGAGATGTTTTATTTGACATTTAGTAGCATTAAACCCACAAACCAATAAATAACATCCAAGGTTATCTTTTGTAGCTTAACCATGTTTGTAGAGACATACAGGTGGATCATGTTTAAGTGATAATCTAAATGGTTTGTAGTAGATAGATAAGGCTGGATATCTTATCTTGTTGACATTATGAGTAGGACTGCTTTATAGATGTTAGAATTGTTGTAAAGT
The DNA here is from genome assembly GCF_009727055.1 of Benincasa hispida. Taxonomy (NCBI): domain Eukaryota; kingdom Viridiplantae; phylum Streptophyta; class Magnoliopsida; order Cucurbitales; family Cucurbitaceae; genus Benincasa; species Benincasa hispida. The sequence continues at coordinate 12,823,152 of NC_052358.1, forward strand.
GCTACAAATGATCTGATCTTGATCATTCATGTGGAGACATGTGAGCAGGGGTATTCTATACAAAGGAGTTTGTATAAACCGGATCACGAAATAACTAGTCTCATTATATAACAATGTTCATAATAGAGATTTATATTTCACTAGGATGACCATAGATGACATGATCGAATCCTGAGTGAGTTATGAACTTCTACCTATGATAGTGATCCTTTGATTTGTATGGGTTTGAGTGGCCAGATTGCCGACTCAACAAGTCTACCATTTTGGGGATTTGTCTGATTCGATAGCTGGGAACACAGCTACGCAAGACGGAACTCACTTCTTCCTCGAGGTCGGGGTAAGTAGATAAATTGCTCTCTTAAAGGTTGATTTCAGGGCTTGAACAATGTGGCGCCACACATTCTCTTGGCCCGAGAGAGGTTTGGTCATAGTTGGACTATGATTTGTTGTTCATTAGAGGGATCAGTGATACTTAATGAGTTAGATGTAACTATAAGGGCAAAACGATAATTTTGGCCTAGTTGTACTTACGAGCAATTTATGAAGGGTCATCACGCTGTTGACTGGTTATATCTAATGGACATAGAAATATATATGTAGCGCGAAGGGTGCAGCTGTTGATCTTTAGTGGAGTATCCGACAGTTAATGGATGTTGAATAATTAATTAATTAATTATTCAAGTACCATTAAAGCTTCAAGCTACAGGTCTATGAGGTCCCCTCTGTAGCTCAACGGGGATTAAATGAGAATCAATTTTGGATTAATTTCAATTGTTCAAATTAATTGAGGGAATTAATTATATGTGATATAATTAATTTAATTTAATCATATATGATATAATTACTATATGTATTTGATACATTATAATATAAAGTTTATTTGAGAGGAATAAAATATTTGAATATGATTTAAATATTAATTATGTGAATTAGATTCATATAATTAAATTATATAAAATGGGATTTATATTAAATATCGTTGATGAGGGAATTAAAACTATAGGTTATATTGTATGTAGTACAATATTAAACCATAGGTTATATGTTATATATGATATATAATATATATATATATATATAATATATATATATATATATAATTCTTTTTAAAAATTTAATATTTGAAATTAGGGGAGGAAAATAACTTCTCTCCCTATTCTCTCTCAACCCCATGTATTGTGTGGGTGATTGGGAGATATTTTCTTCTTCTTCTTCATTTGTTTTCATAGAGAGATTTTTTATGGTTCTTACAGAAGAGTTATGTAATTTGTTTTTAGCCTCCCAATCTCTCTTCTCCTCTCTCTTAATTCCCTCTTCTTCCAAAAAGACAGAGCCCACAAAACTTATGGATTCTTATTCCATAAAATACAAAGGAACCAATTGGTGGTGGTCATTTTGGCTAAATTAGGGTTTCGAGTTCGTGGTTTTTTTGCAGAGAGGAAAAACGTGATGAAAAGTTCTTCAAGGGTTAGATTTTCATCTCCCAATTCTCTTTTTTCTTTTCTTAATTGTTTATAGCATGCTGTAAAATTTATTTTTGAATGCATAATATTCTGTACTTTTCTGTAAATTTTTTATCTTGTAAAATTTGGGATTTGGGTCTGATCCCGTTTCCGCTTAAGGACCTTAACCGATTCATTCAATTAGTATCAGAGCGGGATTTTGGCTAGATTTTTTTCCAACTTTTCAGAGTTAATTTCACAGAAATTTAGTGGGTTTGTATTCTGTTCGAATTCTTCATGTGATGAATGCTTTTTATGAATGGTTAATAATTAATGGATGTTTCAGGATTCGTCATTTTTTTATCGCTTTCAATTTTTACAAATTTGATTTGTAAGGACCCTTGTTTTAGGCACAATTGTTTATGATCGAGTCTGTATTTTAATGTTTTGAGTTGTTCATGACTGTTCCGGTTGAAGTCTAGAGAAATGGGGCCAAAATCGGAGGTTTTTTTTTAAAATAAAGTTTGCGACTGTACAATGTCGTCTGTACCGCAACGCCGTGCCCTAATGTTGCAACGCTCCGAGACGGAAAGAATAAACCGGTTCTCGCCCGGTTTAGTTCTTTATCCATTTGGTTCGCTTGTAGTTCGATCAATTTGAGCGGTTCGGGTCCAGTTCAGAGGTTGGGCAGTTCGGTTCGAGCAGTTCAAGGCCCAGTTCGCTTGTTTTGAATCGGCTGACCATTATTTTGTAATAAATAGTTACTTTGATTAATAAATTAATATAAGTATTATATTAATTTAATTAATTGTTTTGGTGTCCAATCCCAGTCCATTAATTATTTTATTAATTATGCATTTGATGTATGATTTTTATTTTTATATATATGTCATAATGGATGTCATATAGTATAAAATCTCACCATAGGTTATGCATTTAATTTCATACATCATTTATATTATAAATATTATAATATATGGTTGCATGATTTTATTTTATAGCATGCTTATGTATCATATAATATAAGTGTTATAGTATATGTTTGCATGCATTTATAACATTGTCATGTATCACTTATATTATAAGTGTTAGAATATATAGTTTCATGTATGTATGGATGAATGTTATTAATTATTCCATTATATTATTATATAATTGTTATATAGTTAGTAATGAAATGAATTTGCATGAAGCATGACATTACCTTAGGTAATTTATAATTGTTATAATTTACTAAGTATGTCAATGAATGTAATTGTTTGATTTTAATTTATTTCATTTATTTTATAAAAGTTATAATTAAATGAAATTAGTACTTAAAATAAATAATTTAGAACTGCATGTAAACCTTAGGTTGAAATCATTTTTTAAAATAGTTTTAAAATATGATTTACATAGACCTAAGATCACTTTTCTAATAAAATTAAAAATTAAGTTTAATCTTTTAATCAGTTTAATAGGATTAACTTGACTTTTAGTTAAAAGATTAAATTTGTAACAAATATATCTATAAGAGACCTTTTGTATAAGGTTAGTTCTATTTAGGCTGAGGTATTTAAGTTGACAGAAATGTAACACCCCTACTTGGGAACTTACTTGGAAAGGTGAATTAGATAGATTTGTTATAAGCATGCAATGTTTGATTAAAGTTTATTAAAGTGCTTAATAAACATTAATCAAAGTTGTTTAACTATCCAAAGTAAGTGTTATTTTTGGGCAAATTAAACAAAACACTTAATTAAAAATCAGTAGCCAGATTTTCTTAAGTTGAATGTGTTGGAGTTGATGCCCTAAATCTCATAGGGTCATATAATTTGCAATTGTACTGTACAAACTTATTATTTATTTAATAAAATATATGATGTTTTATTTCATTTTTTGTTGCATTAACCATAAACCAATGAACTAACATCCAGGTTTATCTTGTAGCTTAAACATTTATGTAGAGAAATATGGGTGAATCATGTTTAAGTGATAACCTAAATGGTCAATAGTAGATGGATAAGGCTGGATACCTTATTCTGGTGACACTATGAGTATGACCCCCTTTGTAGGTGTTACAATTGTTGTAAAATGCTACAAATGATATGATCCTGATCATTCATGTGGAGACATGTGAGCGGGGACATTCTATACAAAGGAGTTTGTATAAGACTGGACCACGAAATATTTAGTCTCATTATAACGTCGTTCATAATAGAGAATTACATTTCACCAGGATGACCATAGGTAACATGACCTGAATCTTGAGTGAGTTGTGAACTCTTGTCTATGAGGGTGGTCTTTTGATTTATATGGGTGAGGTGACCAGATTGTCGACTCAACAAGCCTACCATTTTAGGGATTCGTCTAATTGGGGAGCTGGGAATACAACTTCACAAGATGGAATTCACTCATTCTCCAATGTCGGGGCAAATAGATAAATTTCTTCATCAAGGACTGATTTTGGGATTTGAACAATGTGGCACCACATCCATCTCCTTGCCCGAGAGAAGTTTGATCATAGTTGGACTAAGATTTATTATACATAAGAGGGATCGGTGGTACTTAAGGAGTTAAATGTAACTACAGGGGTAAAATAGTAATTTTGGTCTAGTGTACTTACGAACAATTTGTGAAGGGTCATTGTACTGTTGATTGGTTTTATCCAATAGACACAAAAATATATCTGTAGTGCAAAGAGTGCGGCTGTCGATCTTTAATGGAGTGCCCAACAGTTAACGAATGGTGAATAATTTAATTAAAGAGTTTAATTAATTATTCGCATACTGTTAAAGCTTCAAGCTACAGTTCCGTGAGGTCCTATCGATAGCTTAATGGGATTTAATGAGAATCAATTTTTGGATTATTTGAGTTGTTCAAATTACTTGAGAGAATTAATTATATATGATATAATTAATTAATTAATAATCATATATAATTAATTAAATTTTAATTATATATGATTTCTATTATGTATTTGATACATTGTATTTATGAGAGGAAATAAATATTTGAAGAAGATGATAAAACCGTTTCCCACAACCACGTCTTTTCTTTAGAGCATTAAGGGGAGGGAAGTTGTAACTCCCTCCCTTTAATTTAAAATTAAATTAAAATTAATTTAATAAATTATATATATATATATATATATATATATACACGCGCGCGGGCACACACACATACACATATATATAATAGCTAACTTATTATATATATATATATAACTATATGTTATATCAAATATCACACATAACCTATTGTTTACATTATATCAAATATAATATAATTCATAGTTTCAAAAATCTCAATAATTCATGGCATTTAATATAAATCAAATTCATATTAAATTTAATTATATAAATCTCATCCATATAATTAGTATTTGAATCATATTCAAATGTTTAATTCCTCTCAAAATAAACTTTATATTATAATGTATCAAATACATTATATGATAATTAATTTAAATTAATTATATCGTATATAATTAATTCCCTCAATTAATTTGAACAATTCAAATTAATCCAAAATTAATTTTCAATAATCTCTGTTGAGCTACAAAGGGGATATGGACTTATAGATTGAAGCTTCAATGGTACTTGGATAATTAATTAAGTTCCTTTAATTTTCAATAATTTAATTAAAAGAGTTTAATATTTATCCAACATTAATTAATTTATCCAACATCTTTTAACTGTCAGTCACTCCACTAAAGACCGATAGTTGCATTCTTCGCACTGCAGATATATTTATGTGCCATTGGATATAACCAATCAATGGTGCGATGGCCTTTCACAAATTGCTCGTAAGTATAGTTGGAGTCAAAATAACCATTTTGCCCCTATAGTTACAACTAACTCCTTAAGCACCACCAATCCCTCTAATGAACAATAAGTCATAGTCCAACTATGACCAAACCACTATCGGGCTAAGAGAGGGCGTGGCATTGTTTAACCCTTCATAGATCGCTCGTAAGTACAGTTGGACCAATTAACCATTTTACCCCTATAGTTACATCTAACTCCTTAAGTACCACTGATCCCTCTAATGAACATAAGTCATAGTCCTACTATGACTGAGTCCTCTCTTCCGAAGAGAGGTTGTGGCCACTATGTTCAAGACCCGGAATCAACCCTTAAGGGAGCAATCTATCTACTTACCCATGCTTCGAGGAAGGAGTGAATTCCATCTTGTGTAACTGAGTTCCTGGTGCCGGTAGATTGGAAGTCAATTTTACTCGACAACTAAAATCCCGTGGATGCGTTATGCGATGCATGTTTCTAAGATATGCGTTGATTGTTATGCGTCGATGGTCATGCGTTGGACTAATATTGCGTTAATGAATATATGTGATGACCGTGCGTCCTGCCACAAGTTTTCTTGTGTTGGAACCAAGTATAATTCCAACCCAAGTTTTTCAGGTAATCCAAGGTCTAACACAGGGACTTGTAACTATATGTTTGCAGTGATGTGCATGCGGCAGTTTAAATAAAAGAATGGAGGGGATGTTGCTAAGTTAATTCTACTCCTACTCCTATCTAACAGACAACGCAATGAGAATATGCATAAGAGGTAGAGATACGACAACACTTGACATGAAATAAATGGATGGAAAAATAGATAAAATGCATAGATGTTTTGATTGCAATACTTAAGAGTGACCGCAAGGGCAACCTTAGTCAACGTCAGACTATGCGATCATGTTACAACCATATACGGTAAGTCATTTCCCAATGCAAATGCGGTGCTCCTAAGTCTATGACGTATGTGTTAAATGCAAAGTGTCCATAGAGTTTATTTCTAAGTCTCTACTCTTGTCCTATATGATGATGCAAAATGCATGAAAGTAAGGTGACCGCATACAATCGTATCCTATCTCTAGGATGCATGCGATGCGTTAATAACAAATAGTGCTCATTCCTAAGCGCCTATCTCTTGTATTATGCATTCTAATCTGACTCTCCCGAGCCTAGATTCTGACCTGACCTTCCCAAGCCTAGATCCTGTTCTTAGATTACCCTCTCGAGTATCCTTAATGAACGAATGAAGCATACATAATACACGACAATCGCATAAACTTCGCTGACCTAAGATTGTTACCATCCCTAGTGAACAATGCATACCTTGCTTAATGCGTCCAACCACTTACCCTCTCAGGCAGTTGATTGTTGCTGACTTCACTCATACACAAGCAATGCGTTAGCCTATAGACAGGCATTGCAGTAGCTTCACACTAAGCAAATAAGATTACTCACATACTCGCGCAACGCACACCTCTCGGTGGGTTGCTTCATGCTTCATATTTCTAATCCATAGACTAAGTATGCAATATCCAAGCACTCCCACTAAGTATTGCAATGAAAATAAAGATGATAAGCAAGAAGATGGAGATGGAGTCGAAGGGATAGAGAAATGCATTGAAAACACATTGTATTCATTTATTAATTCAAAATGTCATACAATACAATATAGGAACTGTCTCTTATACACATCTAGATGTGTATAAGAGACAGAATAGATGCAATGACTTGCTTCCAGCGGATGTGCGTCAAGGTTGTCGGTGGTGCTATGGATGGGTGGAGGAGCTGACTCTCCCGAGATCTAGCTCCGTCGTCAATCGAAATGGATGAAAGAGGTGAAGAACTCTTAGCCATCTTCTCACGCAGTTTGTCTAGATCGCGGGGAAAATCCCCGGTTCACAAGGATCGTCCCCAGATAATTTGGAATTTTTCTCATCAGCTTCTATTTTTAGAGTTTGGACCACCGACAACATTAATTGGACTGCTCTGAGTCTGACGTTCGGCGCGTTAGTCCTTTCTGAACCTCTGCCACCAACAGTACAATAGGTGAAATGTCAGCATCAACTTTGGATTTTCTCGAGGTAGATTCGGTGATGCGTTCATTCCACTAACCTTGCGTTGATCCCATTAGAATGCGTTGTCGCGTAGCCGCAATCATTCAATGGCTGCATTCGCTTAACACCACAACTCTACATGATGACCGAAATCGCTTGACGAACGCAACTCCCATGCAATGGATGCATACGGCTGATTATCGCAAATCCATGCGTTGATCGATGCGTTTGCCTTTGCAATGGAGTGTTTCTCTGCATGCGGTCGTCTATGCGGTGGTCCAGTTTCTGTGTTTGCGTTCATTTCCTACATTAGCTACAAAAATAGAACATTGAACGCATAATTAACGTAAAGTAATGGGTTAGCTGAGATTCGACATGCTGGTCGACGCAAACTCATATTCTCGTGAATCCCTATCATGATCGACGCAATTTCTACCTAACAACCTTCATAATTCTAAGTAAAAGGACTAAGATGGCATGCATTTCTGCATGTCATCAGTTTCCTACTCCCAAATCAGATAAATCCCCAAAAAGATAGGCTTGTTGAGTTGGCAATCTGGCCACTCTCACCCATACTAATCAAAGGACTGCCCTCAAAGGTAGGAGTTTCTAAAATACTCAGGATTAAGGTCATGTCACCTATGGTCGTTTAGGTGAGATGTAGGTCTCAAGTATCAACGGCATTATATAAAGAGACTATTCATCTTGTGGTCCGGTCTTATACAAACTCTTTGTATAGGACACACCCTCGCTCGCATGTCTCCACATGAATGGTTAGGATCAACCATATGTAGTAATTCACAACACTTGTAAACCTCTACAAAGCGGACCGTATCCGTAGTGTCACCAGGATCAGGTATCCCTCCTTAATCCTTATACTACAGACCTTTTTAGGTTATCACTTAAGGCATGATGCACTTGTATATCTCATATACATGCTTAAGTTTACATACAATAACCATGGATCTTTGTTTATTGGATATGAGTAAATGCAAAATAAAATAACTCTTATTTTATTCATAATAATGTGTATAATGTTTACAAACTACGAGACTCCGGGAGAATTAGGACACCAATCCCAACAATATCCCACTTGTCCTAATGCCTCAGGAAACTAATGTACAATACATGAAAAAATACAATTACAATATACAATAGAGTAGGGCATACTCTATACCCCAGTATCATCTCCCACTTGCCCTAGACAAGATGCCGCATGTTTCGTAGACTCAGACTCCCTGATCTGATATTTCCGTTTTATATGTTTGCCTCTACGATGACTCTGAGGTTCCTTCGAATTTGCCACAGCCTCATCGTTATCATAATAAAGAGTGGTCAGCAAAGACATATTTGGAACAACTTCCAAATCTGTAAAGAATTTCCTCAGCCAAACAACCTCCTTAGCTGCTTCACTAGCAACTATGTGTTCAGCTTCCATTATAGAGTCTGCAATGCTTCCTTGCTTGATACTTCGCCACACTACAGTCCCTCCATTAAGAGTGAACACTGACCCTGATGTCGATTTCCAAGAATCTCTATCAGTCTGAAAGTTAGAGTCTGAGTATCCTGTAAGGATCAGATTCTTATCTTCATACACGAACATGTAGTCCCTCGTTTTCCGAAGATACTTGAGGATCGCTTTGACCGCCGTTCAGTGATCTAATCCTAGATTGGACTGTAATGACTAACAATCCCTACTGCATAGCAAATGCCAGGTCTAGTACATAACATTGCATACATTAAGCTTCCAACAACTGAAGCATAGGAATCTGTTTCATCTCCTCAACCTCTTGAGGTGTTTTAGGTCATTGATCCTTAGACAAAACGATTCCATGCCTGAAGGGTAACAAACTCTTCTTGGAATCCTGCATCCTATACCTGATCAACATTTGATCAATGTACGATGTCTGAAACAAGGCTAACCTCTTATTCTTACGATCCCGAATGATTTGGATCCCTAAAATATACGTCATCTCTTCCAAATATTTCATTTGGATCTGGGCGGCTAGCCACTTTTTAATGTCAGTAAAAAACCCTACATCATTCCCAATGAGTAGGATATTATCCACATACACTACCAGGAAATCTACTGAGTTGTTGATGATCTTCTTGTAAACACAAGGCTCATTAACATTCTGATCAAAGCCAAATGCTTTGACCGCACTGTCAAATCTAATGTTCCACGATCTAGATGCTTGTTTCAGCCCATAAATGGACCTATTAAGCTTGCAAACTTTTTGCTCTTGATTTGGAACTATGAACCCCTCTGGTTGAGCTGTGTAGATGGTCTCCTCAAGATTACCATTAAGAAAGGCAGTCTTGACGTCCATTTGCCATATCTCATAATCATAAAATGTGCCTATGGACAAGAGTATCCTAATAGATTGCAACATAATAACAGGTGAGAAGGTTTCCTCATAGTCCACTCCTTCGACCTGGGTATAACCATTTGCCACAAGTCTAGCCTAAAAGTTTGCACCTTTCCATCTACACCTCGTTTTCGCTTGTAGATCCACTTACCCCACCAGGCTGATCCACAAGTTCCCAGACGTTATTGAAGTACATAGACTCAATTTCCTGGTTCATGGCCTTAATCCACTTATCCTTGTCAACATCCTCCATTGTTTGCTTAAAAAACAATGGATCCTTGACCCTATCATAAAAAGGATATTCTCGACTTCAGTCAAACCTATGTAGCGTTTCGGTGGGTTCGTTAAAGGAACTCCTATCAAAGAGTACCTCCCGGAAGCAAGATCGTTCCAAACTCATTGTGACAGAAATACCACATTCACAATCAAACATACAAGTTATGCATATACAACAAATTACGACATGGTTTTCAACTTAAACAACAAAGGAACGAGATACATACCAGTTGAAGAACTCTTCTTCACTTTAAATCTCACTCTCGTCAATCCAGCCAATCTCGTTGTCGCTGAGATCGTCAAGCCTATCGTCCACCAAATCTTACTGTCGTCTACCCCCGAATGAACTCCTCACGAACAAGGCAACAATGGAAGACACAACCACTCAGAAACCTCGGTATTCTTGGAGTGAGAATCTAGGAGGTGTAGGCTTTATTGGATTTGGTAGAGGGAAGGAGGAAGGAATGATCGTTTACAACGACCAAGCAAGTGGGAGATATTTGAAGTCTATCGTATAGACGATTGCTTGATCGTTTAGTAAAAGGTGCATGATCGTGCAGTAAACTGGGGCTGATTGTATAGACGATCGTTTAGTAAAATGCTCGAGCGCGCGATCGCTTAGAAAATGCTAGACGATCGTTTAGGTAATTCTATGTGATCGTTTAGGAAATGCACGCGTGTACATGATCGTTTAATAAACTTTGAGCTATGGTGTATGCTCTCGGTTTGCTAGGCGATGGGCAGTGTACTCAATCGGTGAGCGAATATCTGATCTTCTTGCAAAATGAAAACCATTTTCATTTTATCCTTCAGTTATGAAAACTGAATTCAACCTCCCACTATCTCATTCGGTACGGAGAAAAAACTGCCAACAATTATCCCATAATTGTTTAATTAAAAAATAAATATAATCATATTGTATTTTTAACCTATGGTTTAATATCACATCATATGCAATATATGAACCACAATCCTTTTCTCCTCCACTAGATATAAACATATTTATATCTTTTTTCTCCAATTAATGTATCTCATACATCATGTCAACTATATCATATATAATTGACTCGTTTAATTATATCATATATAATTAAACTCCTTCTTGTCAATTTGAACACTTCAAACTGACCCAAAAACTTATTCTCAACATGAATCCATTGAGCTACCAAGGGGACCTTATGGACCTATGGCTCGAAGTTCCAATGATATGTGAATAGCTGACTAAACTTTTTAACCACGAGATTCACCATCCGTTAATTGCCAGCATTCCACTAAATACCGACAACAACACTCTTCTCACCACAATTATATTTTTGTGTCCATCGGATATAACCAATCAACAGTACAATAACCCTTCACAGATGCTCATAAGTACAGATGGGCCAATTTACTGTTTTGTCCCTGTAGTTACATCTAACATCTTAAGTACCACTGATCCCTCTAATGAACAATACAACATAGTCATACTATATGTAGACACCTCTCGGGCCATGGAAGGTGTGGGACGCCACATTGTTCAAGTCCTGGAATTAGCCCTTAAGGGAGTAATCTATCTACTTAACCCTGCTTCGGGGAAGGAGTGAATTCCATCGTACGTAGCTGAGTTCCCAGCTCCCAAATCAAACGAATCCCCAAAGTGGTAGGTTTGAGTCGACGATTTGGCCACTGGCACCCATGCAAACCAAAGGACCCTAGTGAAGTGAGTTCCCAACTAATACTCTAGTGACAGAAATACCACATTCACGATTTGGCCACTGGCACCCACTGGCACCCTAAAAGAAAGGAGTTCCCAACTCACTCAGGATTGAGGTCATGTTACCTATGGTCATCCTAGTGAAGTGAAGTCTCTGTTATGAACGATGTTATATGATGAGACTATAGCACTTCGTGGTCCGGTCTTATACAAATTCCTTTGTATAGGACGCCTCCGCTCACATGTCTCCACATGAATGATCAAGATCAGACCATCTGTAGCAAGTCATAACACTTGTAACTATTCTACAAAATGGGCCGCATCCGTAGTGTTATGATAACGGATAGAAATACACGTTATTATAGCTCAAATAAGTAAAACAATGAGAGAATGTGACGGTAAAAATAAGCAATATCATGTCCAAAAGCGCTAAACTGAGGAAATTGCGATTGCATGTGCTCATCGCATAAAAGCAGTTAATTTAATTACTTTGTGCAGGAAATATGCGTTGACGCAAGTAAAATTGCGATCCAAGGAATTAGGCACCCGCGCGTTTGAAAGATTGTGGTCGCAAAGTCATGCGATCATATGCGATCGTGAGAAGTTGGTAAAAAAGGTGGTCGAATAAAGACTACGAATCAAGGTGACGACACAATAAATCATGATGGGATGGAAAGCTGATGACAGTCAAATCCGAATTTAGTTGACAAGTCGTTAAAGCCACACTGTAGCAGATACACTCAACTTTTGGTGACCATTAATCGATGCATCAGAGCAGGAGATTTAATGAATGCCCATCATTGCAATCATTAGAGAGAAAGATTGCTTCACCTTGAGCTCTATAAATACCAAAGGCCACCATTGTAACGGGGGTTAACAAGGGATGCCATAGAATAAGTTCGAGAGCCATTAGTCTTTTCACGTACATACTCATACTTAGATTTCGAGGACGGAGACGAGCTAAGAGATGAAGAAGCCGAGAGATCATTCCCAGACAGATCGAGAGACTATCGGAAAGTGTTACAAAGGGAGAGAGGGCCAACACTTGTGAGAGTAAGAATATTCATCTGGACAGAGTTGGAGTGTAAAAGACGGTGTAAAAGGCCTCAGGAAGCAAAACATTGCTTACCGGGCTTCTTATCTCTAAATTCCATTGTTATTTTGTATTCAACACTTTATTTATAGAAAATGGAACTCTCATTTCAATCTATGTTCAATCTCTCCACATTTCGCATGAGTAGGTAAATTTTTGAATAGGTTGAGAAGTACTTAGCTAGCATGACCTAAGATTTACATTTTATGCGATCATCTTGTCTTATGTATGTGTCATTCACCCTGTAGAGATACTTGAGATAGTAGTCTAAAGATAGAATCTAGACTTGAGAGAGTCATATTAGAATCTAGGCTTGAGAGAGTCAGATTAGAACCACATAAGTAAGAGATAGAAACTTAGACATAAGTTCTATTGCTATTAACACATCGCATGCACCCTAGAAATAGGATATGATAGTATGCGGTCACCTTGTGTATGTGTGCATCATTCATCATCGCATAGACAAGAATAGAGGCTTAGACATAAGTCCTATTGACATTTTCGTGTACATCGTATGCATCTTAGAAATAGAAATTATGGCATTTGCATTGAGAGATGACGTGCTGTGGTTTGTGTGTAGCATAATCACATAACATGTACGCAATCTTAGGAAGTGTTAACCAAACCCCTTCTCAACCCGTTCATCGCATATTCATTGTAACTCTCGATTTCATCAACTTTTCATTCGAACTCCGTCGCATAGGAAATTTTCTTATTCAAAACACCACCCAACTTATTTGTTTTCACCACCGCAAGAGAATCAAAGTAACTGTCGCATATTACTCAATAGTCCCTGTGTTCGACCCTGGGCTTACCAGGAAACCTAGTGAGGCTTATACTTGGGTCTTATTAGGAAAACTTGCATGTTCAACGCATAACACATCACTGCAAACTTACACCATAATTGCATCACAATTCACAAGGCATCATGTTACCAGGATAAGGTTTACCTCCTATATCCATATACTACAGACCATTTTGGTTATCACTTAAGACATGATCCATCTGTATGTCTCCACATACATACATAAGTTACAATGACAACTAGGGATCTTAGTTTGTTGGTTTGTGGTAAGGAAATTAAAACATCCAATGTTCCATAGACAATAGTGAAGAAAAATATCATATATTATTACATCATAAGTGTTTATTTAATACAGTGTTTACAAACTATAGGACCCAATGAGAGTTTAGGGCATCATCCCCAACAATCATAACCCTCCCACTATGTCGAGACAGTCCCAACTCTTGAGATGGTTGACTGGATGTACCGACCTCAAGAACTCTTATTGATCTGTCAGTCTATTCAACAACTCTTGCGGAACCCTCAATATTCTCACTAGAAATCTCATGTAAAACAAGCTTACTTCATGGTTTATGATCCCTGATGTGGTCTTCTTCCAAGAAGATAGCATTTGTAGAAACAAACACTTTGTTTTCACTCGGATCATAGAAGTATCCATTCCTCATTTCCCTGGGGTAGCCTATAAAGAGGCAAACTTTCGAACGCGGTTCCAACTTCTTCGGCTTAGTCATTAGCACGTGGGCCAGACACCCCCAAATCCTGAAGTGGCGTAAACTACCTTTACGGCCTCTCCACAGCTCAAAAGTTATTTCAGAAACACTTTTTGAGGAAACATTGTTCAGAATATAACATTCAGTCTCCACTGCAAAACCCCAAAACGAGTCTGGAAGATGAGAATAACTCATCATAGACCGAACCATATCCAACAATGTTCTGTTTCTCCTTTTTGATATACCATTCTGCTGAGGTGTACTCGGGGCCGAGAGTTGGGACGTAATTCCATGTTCTATCATATAGTTCTAGAATTTGAGGTTCATATACTCTCCACCATGATCAGATCGTAGTGTTTTTATTTTCTTACCTAACAATTTTTTAACTTCACTTATACTCCTTGAACTTGTCAAGGGCTTCAGATTACGTTGCATTAGGTAGAGATACCCATACCTTGAATAATCATCTATGAAAGAGATGAAATATTCATACCCACCTCGAGCTCTAACACTCATCTGATCATAGAGGTCTTAATGTACAAGCTCCAAGGTTTCCTTAGCTCTATAATCTTTTCCAGTAAAAGTTCTATAGGATCTAAAGGCAAAACTAGAGGGGGGGTGAATAGGGTTGACTACCAATTTTTTTTTTTTAAAAAAATAATTTTATCTTCAAAAAATGCTCAATAAAGTTAACCCACTAATTTGATTAAAGAAAATTTATGCAAGATAAAACTTAAATCATGCAAGCTATGATAACTTCAAATTTAAAGACAATTTAATCAAGGATAAATTTAAATAACACTAAAAAATAAATCATGCAATTTGGAAAGATTAAAAAAATAACTAAGACAAGAAGTAAAAAATTTGAAAACAAGAAATAAAAGAGAGAGAGGAAGAGAAAACACCGGGAATTATAGTGGTTCGGCAAATTGCCTACTCCACTCTCCAAGACTCCTTCTTAGGTATTTCACTAAGTGATCCTCTTGCAGTTGAAGACCAAACCGACACACGACCCTCTTTTTTCTAGGCTAAAGAGAAACCCAAAGCCAGACCGGAATAGGGCTAGGTTATATACATTCGAATTATGAGAACGGGTCATCCGAGCGTATTTAAATAGATACTATGTTGACATATGGATGCCTACGTCCAACCATTCCATTTAGGATTAGGAAGCAAGTGAGCGAGCCTGTGAAAAAGCCATCAGGGTCAAGTGCCTAAGCTAATGGAATCTCCAGTTTTTGTGCTAGTAGTTGCCCATCCAATTCAAGTGCTTTCCTATGGCTAAGGAGTCTTTGTCTACGGATAAGAAGTGGTTTACTATTCTTAAGTAGTAATTTCCTCCGCATAACCATTAGTTGCATACCCAAAAGGAGCATCCATAATTAGTCAAGTTCCCTTTCATTCTGATTTTTTTTAGCGAGTGCCAAGCTAATCTCGTGAGAGTTGCCCCACCACATTGACAACATTTGAAACCCAGAGAAAAAAGGCACCCAATGTGCACCCACACCTTAATACAATTCCCAAAAATTAAAAGAAAAAATCACAATATTACCTCTTGAAAGCTAAATACACAAGTTGAGTACTCAGAAAAAAAAAACTCACAAAAATAACACTAGGCCAATTTAGGAGCAAGGAGGATAATAATTTGGGAGAAGAGAGAATTGAGAGCTTAAGACTTGATAGCTTTTTGGTGTGTCAATGAAGAGTAAAATCAAGTCGAATTTATAGGCGAGGGGGATAAATTTTGGTCATTGGATATGATTGCAAATGAAGGGTGGAGATTGAATAAAAATAGAAAATGAAAGGATTTGGAAAGGAATTTTGAAAGATTGGAATTATTGAAATTTGGAGAATAAAAAGGATTTGAAGGATGAAAATTTAGGAAGGAAATTAAATTTGAAAAGGCTGAAATTTTGGTGAGAATTTAGAGAAAATTAAACCAGGAAATTAAAGGAAAATAAAAAATAGCCGGATGATATGAGCACCACGCGCACAGAAGAGGAGATTGAGCGTCACGCGCCGCATTCTATGAAGAAACCACAGGCACACGCGCATCTGCGCGTGAAGCTGGGTGACCGCCACTTGTCATTATCTCATTCGTCCACAATCGCCACGTCACTGCCACATCATGTGCCCCGTCAACAAAAAGTGACCGGTTGGAGCGTCACGTCATCTGCCACATCAGCTTCCACGTCATCAATATTGACTGTTTGTGTGCCACATCAGTAAGGTGCCATGTGTCACTGCCACGTTGGATTTCCTCTCCAATCTTCTTTTGCTTATAACTTTCTCGCTTGAACTCCGATTTGAGCGATTCAAATTGCGTTGGAATCGTCTTTCCGAACTCTACAAGATAGTTACTCTAAAACACTGAAAATGTTAGTACAAAAAATCTGAGTTTATTATCATCAAAATACTTGGTCTGATTAAAGCCCTAAAGCTAACAATCTTCCCCTTTTTTATGATGACAAACCACCATAATACCAAAAATACTTCTCCCCCTTTTGTTATCAACAAAAAGATATACAAGTGATTTTTCTCCCCCTTAATCATACAAATAATGCTCCCCCTATCAAACATAATTAGGCAATTCTAATAATACCAAGTGCAAGTCTATTTTTACAAAAGGCTTCTTCATTTAATGCCATTGTAAGAATATCTGCTACCTGGCTCTCAGTATTAATATAATTAATGACAGTATTCTTATTTTGCACATGCTCTCGAAGAAAATGATGTCTAATAGATATGCTTTGTTCTAGAATGTTGAATGAGATTTTTAGTTAAATTAATTGAACTAGTATTATCACAAAAGATTGGTATTTGTTCAAAATTTAAACCAAAATCATGCAACGTTTGTTTCATCCATAAAACTTGAGAACAACAACTAGCAACAACAATATATTCAGCCTCAATGGTAGATAATAGAATTTTGCTTTTTACTATGCCAAGATACTAAAAAACTACCTAGAAATTGACATGTTCCACTAGTACATTTTCTATCAGTTAGGCTACTAGCAAAATCAGCATCAGAATATGCAATCAAATCTAAAGATGCATTTTCTACCAAAATCAAGGATCCAGGCAGAATCATCATTCTCTACCAAACATGTCTCCAAGACCAATAAATCATATTTATTGTCTTTAGACTTCCTCCTCTTTTAGAGAGTAGTGGGATCAACATCAGAGCCTAAATAAGCTCCAAGTTCCATTTTAGAGAACACTTCTCGTCAATGGACTTTAACAAAGTCAGCAACACTTGCTTTCTCTTCCTGGAGGTTATCTTGGGAACTGACACTACTGGTGTCTATGTCATCCATCCCTCTGTACTCGAAAGGTAAGAACTGACGATCAAACAATTTTTGCAACGAGTCCATGATCTCACGTGCAATGACCATGTTCTCAACCTTTTTGGCCAAAGCATTAGGTATACTAGCCAATATGTGAAGTCGGGCCAATGTATTAGCCTTCATCCACACCTCATATTCATTACGAACACTTCACGGTTCATCAAGGGTCGGGACTTGAGGACATTCTTCAACCACAAAAAACTCAAGGTTTTACCATGTAATATGTTTTAACAGACTCTTTCCACTGTATGTAATCGGTTAAACTAGAGGCATTTAACGGAAAATCTAATATGTTGCTGAAAAAGAAACACATTAACCTACGTTAAATTTTAAGCAAATACTCATTGAAAAACATACAACATCCAATACGGTTTAGCAAAACTAACATGAACCCCATGTGACATCTAGTTTCGTAATAATGCTTCAAAGGTTTAGGACAAAAGCCGCTGAAGAGTGGTCCCTCCTCTGAATTGAGACATTCTCAACCAGCCATTAATACCAGAACAACTCTTGCTCCTATAATGACTAACCATCATTGATTTGAAGAAATCATTAACTTACTTAACAATTTCCCGTAAGTATGACCCGCCATTTTAGGCCCTAAAGTTTTGCCCCAAGCAATCAATCCGAAGGGAAAAAATCCAATTGAGGCAAAAACTAAAGTGACTCTACCCATTTCTAGAGTTCACCTTGATATTGACCAATTGCACAAAACCCATCCGAAAGGGGACGCTCCTAGGGTACCACAGGGAGTGCAAGAATGATTTCATGGTGCGAACCAATGAAGAAGACCGTAGGACGTGTTGACACAGACCCTTCACCCATTTACTATAAATACTCTCTTCGTTCATCTTGATATTGACTCATGCAAATACCATCTGAAGGGAGATGCTCCCAGGGCACCACGAGGCCAAGCAAGAATCTCATGGTATGAACATTCAGGGAGAAACGTGAGTGGAATCATTGATATATCATATATATCTCTTCCTCCCACTGAGTATTTTATAACTTAGGGTTTAGTTTACTTAGAAAAAACACGGCTAAGGATTTTAACTAAGTGACTTTTTAGGTTTGCCCAAGAGTAACACTTACCTTGGAAAGTTGAACAACTATCGATCATCATCCATTAAACTCTTTAACAGAATCTTTGATCAATTGTCACGTGCTTGCAGAAAATCTATCTAATTCATCTTTCCAGGTAGGTTCCCAGGTAGGAGTGTTCTGTTTTCGTCAGTTTAAGTACCCGAGCCTAGACAGAACCCGCCTTAGACAAAAAGTCCATTATAGATAGATTTGATACAATTTTAATCTTTTATGTCAATCAATTTAATCCTATTAAACCGATTTAAAAAGATTAAACTTAGGTTGATAATCACATTAGAACCTTGAACTTAGGTCTATCTCAATCCACTTTTCAAACCCTTTTAAAACATGAGTTTGCCTAAGTTCGCATGCAACGCTTTCTTATCGATGTTAGTTCTAGTTTTAACACTTATAACAGAAACAACCAAAACCATCCACAACGCGAAGCAAACACATACAAGACATTCACAACATTTACAAACAAGCCTAAATGTCATGCTCCATGCATTGTTCATTCATTGCTACTTTTATATACAACTTATACAACCAAGCAATGAACCAAGCAAACATGCTTCCATTCACCCTTATACTATAACTCTTATAATATAAAGATGATGCATGAATATGTTTAATGCATGCATAAATATAATTCTTATATTTCATGATGCATGTGCATGCTCTCTTGTAATTTCATCATGCCATATTATAACACTTATAATACATGATGCATGAATAATTGCACAACCTAAGGTGGGTTTCAAATCTATATGTCATACATTATGCCATATAAACTACATACATCTCATGTATATTAAACAAAAAATGATGAATCAGGATAATTAGCCTCAAAATCCTAAAAAAAAAAAGCTAACTATTACAAATAGCAAAGAGTCTCTGGTTCAAATAGGCGAATCGAGTCTTGAATCGTATGGTCGAAGAAAAACGTCTCCACTGATCATATACCAACCTCCTTGTGATCGCCTACACGAAAGAGTAAACGCTTTACTCAATCGTTTACTAACGCTTCCTAAGCTAAACGATCGTGTAACTTAACTATGCAATGAAGCATGAGTACGCGATCGTGCAACACGCAACGTACAACGCAAGCTTTAAACGATCATCTAACTGACAACGATGCGGTAAAACACAATCGTCTAAATGATCGCTAAGCAAGCGTGAGGTATCGCATACCGGGTGATCATGTAGTTAGTGACTATGCAATGAAGCATGCTAACTACACGATTGTTTAGTGCGCACGCCTTTTATTAAATGATGAGCATCAAATGCTCCCACTCGATCGTTTACCTCCAGCGTCCATGCAGTCGGGCAACCAACACTACGCGATAGAGCAAAAACTTTACCCCATCATTGAGCATCAGATAAACGATCGTATAGTAAATACTACACGATCGGGCAGAACATTTCTACACGATCGTTTAGCCAAATCCCAAAGATTGTTTACCTTAGGCTACACGATACGACCAACCTTTAGTCTTCTTCTTCGATGAGAACCGCATCTCCATGCTTCGAAACTTCATCATAAACGACTCCACAAACTCAAATACTTTGAATTACATACTCGATTTCTTGTTAATTATGCCCAAAAACACAGAGGCCCTTACAAATTAACACTTTGCAACTTTAAAGAAAGCTTTAAACAGAGGCAATTAACCCGTAAACATTCATCAACATCCATCCACAAACACATTTAACACTTAAACGCAATGAGAAACCTTAAAACCCACCACAACTGTAAAAGAAGTTCAAAACAGAAGTGAAATTTGGAATATCAGAAGAACCTGGCTCTGATACCAATTGAAGGAAATCAGACATGAGGATTTCCATGAGCAACGAAAGGATCGTTTCAAATTCAATTCGAAATTGAACATTAACAATTATAGTCACAACGGAAACTAACAGGTCATGCAACAACAAGAAATTACACCATGCTGACAAAATGATAATCAAGGGATAGGGTATGCTTACCTTTGAAGACTCATTCTTCAAACTCCCTCGATCAATTTACAATCGTTCAAGAACAATAACTCAGCCCTCAAACACAACGTCCAAAACAACAACACGATCACAACGAACACGAACCCAACGAACGACCTCCAAAACCTCGATATCAATCGAGTTGAGTGAGGACACCACCATAATGGTTACCTTGGTATTCTCGGTGTGAGAATTCAGGAGTTGTGGGCTCTGTATGAACTTGGTTAGAGGAAGAGACTGGAGAAACAACAATCATGTAGACGACTGAGCAAGTGGGAGATGACACAGTCTATTGTGTAGATGATGTGCTCAATCGTGTAGAAGATGACAGCCTATCATATAGACAATGCCACACGATCGTTTAGCTACGACCAACTGAGTGAACTATCGTATAGTTAAACTTCATGATCGTTTAGTCTCTCTATGATTTATCACTTAGTGAAACACTTTCACTTGATAGCCTTGTCCGTGAATTCTTTTCGAATCAAGTAACTCCCTAATTTTAGGAAAATATTTTTCTTTTTATTTCACGATTATCATAAAACCACCAATAACCTCCCACTCAATTGGTTATTAGAGAAAAAGAGATAATTGTCAAAGAATTAATATTATTATAAATAAATATGATAATCAACTTACCATATTATATTTATATCCTATTATTTTAATATTTCATCTCATGAAACATATAAACCATAGTTCTTTTTCTATTTTATGGTACTTAATGTAAATCATATTTACATTAATCCTCCACTTAATGTATCACATACATCACACCAATTATATCATATATAATTGAATTTCTTCTTGTCAATTTGAACATTTAAAATAAACCCCAAGAACTGATTCTTAACTTGAATCCATTGAACTACCAAAGGAACCTTATGAACATGTAGCTTAAAGCTCCAACGATACGTACTGACTAAACTCTTTAGTCACGGGATCTACCATCCGTTAATTGTCGAATACTCCACTAAAGACTGACAACTGCACTCTCTTAATACAGATATATTTTTTGTCCATATCAACCAATCAACAGTGCGATAATACTTCACAAATCGCTCGTAAGTACAGCTGGGCCAATTAACCATCTTGCCCCTATAGTTACATCTAACTCCTTAAGTACTACTAATCCCTCTAATGAACATTAGTCATAGTCCTACTATGACTGAGTCTTCTCTTCCAAAGAGAGGTTGTGGCCACTATGTTCAAGACCCGGAATCAGTCTTTAAGGAAGCAATCTATCTACTTACCTTTGCTTCAGGGAAGGACATTTTGTGTAACTGAGTTTCCAGCTCTCAAATAAGACAAATCCCCAAAAAGGTAGGCTTGTTGAGTTGGCAATCTGGCCACTCTCACCCAAACTAATCAAAGGACCGCCCTTAAAGGCAGGAGTTCCCAAAACACTCAAGATATGAGTAAATGCACTTGTATATCTCATATACATGCTTAAGTTTATATACAATAATCATGGATCTTTGTTTATTGGATATGAGTAAATGCAAACTAAAATAACTCTTATTTTATTCATAACAATGTGTATAATGTTTACAAACTACGAGACTCTGGGAGAATTAGGACACCAATCCCAACAATACAAATACAAAAAACAATGAGAAAGGATTAGAGAGTCAATCCATGGTTCACAATGTCTTGCTTCCTCCGACTCATTTTACAGCTGCTTCACTTAGGTGATTAAACAGTATTATCCTCTTCTCTCCCTAGAACCCTAAGCTCTTACTAAGGAATTTCTATGGAAATTTGGTAGGGGTTTCTAACAGAATCCCTTCTCAAGGTATTCTTCTCATCTCCCACGATGTATATTCTACATGTCATTTGCATGGGTATTTGTAGACCTTTACGAGCACTTCTTTTCTCTAACTCATGATTGCGTTGATGGGATGAATTAAATTCTATACCCTGTCGCACCATCTGCAACGTGCCAGGGGTTCATTGAATCTTCAACAAAGTTTTCCTATCAGCCACCAATGCAACTTGTAACGTGACATCCACCACCCATGTCATGCCTCAATGCTTGTAGCTTATGCGATCATCTTTCCTTTTTTTTTTTTCTCTGGAAATTCTTGCTTTATCGCATTAGTGGGTATGTAACATACGACCGCACATTCATCAGACTGCTGAAGGATATTCTGTATAGAAGTAGCGAAGTTAGTCCGAAATTTAAATATGTTATGCATTAAAAGTATGTGATCGCATGCTTCGTTTTTTATATAGATTTATTGGTAGAAATTATCTAAATTTCATGCCTTTTCCTTATTATTTTAAATAAAAGAGATACAATAACTTGTATTTCTACATGTTATCAACTAAATTCCATCTTGTGTAGTTGTGTTCCCAACTCCTCACTCGAACGAATCCCCAAAATTATAGGCATATTGAGTCGGTGAATCTAGTCATTCTCACTTATACAAATCAAATGATCACCCTCAGAGGCAGGAGTTCATAATTCACTGAGGATTAAGGTTAATTTACCTATGATAATCCAAGTGAAATGTAAGTATCTTCAAGTAACAGTGTTATAAAGAGAGACTAATCATTTTGTGGTATGGTCTTATACAAACTCTTTGTATAGGATATCCTCACTCCTATGTATCCACATAAGCGATCAGGATCAGATCATTTATAACACTTTATAACAATTGTAACAATTACAAAGTTGACCATATCCATAGTGTCACTAGGATAAGATACCTTATCCATATACTACAGACCATTAAGGTTATTACTTAAACATGATCCACTTATATATCACCACATACATGTTTAAGTTACATTAAATAACCAAGGATCTTAGTTTAAGTTACATTATTGGATTTGGATCTGAGATTTAAAACATCAACCCCAACAGTATTCTTTATGCATCAGTTGTGGTTTGCCTGATGTACGCCATGTTGTTTACAAAGCCTAACATTTGTTATGCAGTTGGGATTGTCAATAGATATCAATCTAATCCAGGATTTGATCACTAGACGGCGGTTAAAATAACCTTCAAGTATTTTAAAAGAACGAGGGACTATATGTTTGTGTATGGTGCTAAGGATTTGATCCTTATAGGATACGCTGACTCTGATTTTCAGACTGATAAAGATTCAAGGTATTTCACATCAAAATTAGTGTTCACTCTTAATGGAGGAGCTATAGTTTGGTAAAGCATCAAACAAAGATGCATTGTTAACTCCACCATGGAGGCAGAGTATGTAACTGCTTGTGAAATCTCTAAAGAGGTTGTATGGCTAAGGAAGTTATTGACTAATTTGGAAGTTGTTCCAAATATGTCATTGTCCATCACCCTTTATTGTGATAATAGTGAGGGTGTGGAAAATTCAAAAGAACCTTGTAGCCATAAGTGTGGTAAGCACATATAAAAGAAGTATCACCTGATATGGGAGATTGTGCAACCAGGAGATGATTGTCACAAAGATAGCTTCGGAGCACAATATTGTTGATCCATTTACAAAGGCTCTCACAGCTAAAGTGTTCAACAGTCATCTAGCGGGTCTGGGTCTACAGGACATGCATCACCTTATCTAGGGCAAGTGGGAGATGTATAGGGTAT
This sequence comes from Benincasa hispida, assembly GCF_009727055.1. NCBI lineage: Eukaryota > Viridiplantae > Streptophyta > Magnoliopsida > Cucurbitales > Cucurbitaceae > Benincasa > Benincasa hispida. The sequence goes on from NC_052358.1 coordinate 12,847,378, forward strand.
AGTGTATGCCTTAGTTTATTATATTTTACTTTAATGTTTTATACATCCCATTAGTTTTAAGACAAGTGGGTGGTCATTGAGATTTATGTCCCAAAATTGTAGTCTGTAAATTTGTAAATAAATTTTCTATATAAATAAAATGTTATTTGTCTTTAATAAACAAAATGTTAACCGCATAAATCAAACCCAATAAACCGAGGTTATTTTCATATAACGTGAACAGTATGTGGCTGACATACAAGTAAATAATGTTCAAGCGATAACCTAAAAGGTCTAGTATATGGATAAGGTTAGGTGTCTTATCATGGTAACACTATGGACACGACCCATTTTGTAGTTGTTACAAACGATTGAGACATGTGAGTGAGGGTATCCTATGCAATGAGATTGTATAAGACTGGACCGCGAAATATATAATCTCTCGTTATAACACCATTAATTGAAAAATATTAATATCTCAAATGATTATCATGGAACTCAATCTGAATCCTGAGTGAGTTGTGAACTCTTGCTCATGAGGGTCATCCTTTGATTTGAATGGGTGAAAGTGACTCTAGTTGCTTACTCATAAGCCTACCATCTTGGGGATGATACCCAGTGGGGAGTTAGGTACATAGTATCACAAGACGGAATTCACTGCTTCCCCCCTTTAAGGTAAATAGATAGGTTGTTCCCTTAAATGAAGACATCGAGACTTGAACAATGAGGCCTCATCCTCTCGCTGGCCCCAAAGGAATTTTGTTTATGGTTGGACCATAAAGAAATTTTTCAATAGAGGATCAATGATACTTAAGAAGTAAGAAGTAACTACAAGGGTAAAATAGTATGTTACCCAATTATAATTACAAACAACATGTGAAGGATTGACTTACTAAAAATGGTTAAAAATCAACGGACACATAGATATTCTACAGTTCATAAGAGTGCAACTATGAGCCTATAGTGGAGTGCCCCGTATTTAATAAATGTTGATTAATTTAATTAAAGAGTTTAATTAATTAATCTCATATTATTGGAGCTTATAACTGTAGGTCCATAAGGTCTATCTACTAACTCATAACAGGAATAAACAAGAATTTAGGTGTTGTAAATTTCAAGTATTTAAATTATTGTTTAAGAGAATTTATTGTATATAATACAATTTAATATAATGTATATAGATACATTATAATATATAGTTTATTTAAATTAGATTCAAATTTAGAACTATATAACATGAGAGAATAATATTTGCGGTTCAAATATTAATTAATATAAATTGGTTCATATTAAACCTATATAGTAAATTTAATATGAATGAGATTCATATTAAACTATTTCTTACGAGTAAGAAGGATATTTGATATT